>NW_021620577.1:2561010-2575181 GCF_004785775.1 Grammomys surdaster | reverse complement strand
TGTGTGTGTGTGTGTGTGTGTGTGTGTGTGTGTGTGTGTGTGTGTGTATGTGTGCCTAATCTCTTCTTACAAGGACGACAGTTAGATTGGATTCGGGCCCATTCCAATGACCTCATTTTACCTTAACTGCTTCTTTATCAGCCCTATCTTTAAGTATAATCATATGCTAAGGTGCCACGGGTTGGGATTGAACACGTGACATGAGGGTGTGAGACAACAGACTCAGACACTGTGAGCACACTTACTGCCACACATGCCTGTAATTCTATCATAAAGGGGTAGAGGGAAGGAAGAATAGAAGATCAAGGTCATCCTCAACTACACAGTGAGGTCCAGGCCATCCTGAGCTCAAAGACCCTCTTTCAAAACATCAGGCAAAGCAGATAAGATGGTTCAGTGGGTAGGGATATTTGCTGCCAAACTTGATGAACTGAATTTGAGTCCCAAACCCATTTGGTAGTAGGAGAGAACTGACTCCTGTAAGTTGTTCTGTGTATCATTGCCACGTGTACATTCTCAACATGCAAATAAATTAAGAATTTTTGTAAAAAAAAAAATCAAAATCATAAAATAATCTTTAAAAACTCAGAATAGTAAACGTCTATATTATCTATGCTGCCACAATTTTTTTTAAGAGGAAAAGGGGTGCCTTGTTTAGAAAACAAGAGACTAAAAGGACAGACTGAACAGAAAATAACCTCTTAAATCACAAATTCTCAAACAGCCCTTATGTAGCCATAAGAAATCTAGCTGATATCACATTCCATGACTCGCATGGCCACCATCTGCAAACCCAGAAGCCCCAAGCCTCTGCTCAGCTTTTAAGAATCCAGGGCCGCCGGGCGGTGGTGGCGCACGCCTTTAATCCCAGCACTTGGGAGGCAGAGGCAGGCGGATTTCTGAGTTCGAGAGTTCGAGGCTAGCCTGGTCTACAGAGTGAGTTCCAGGACAGCCAGGGCTACTCAGAGAAACCCTGTCTCGAAAAACCAAAAAAAAAAAAAAAAAAAAAAAAAAAAAAAAAAAAAAAAAGAATCCAGGGCCATGGTAGCTTCAGCCCCATTTTTACAAGCTGCTTTGTAAAAAAAAAAAAAAAAAAAAAAAAAAAAGCCTGCTCCTGACAGTCTCGGGCTGATATTCCAGAGATGGAAAGGGAAGAAGTTGTTTAAGAACATGGTGTGAGGGCCAGTGAGATGCCAGCAAGCCTGACAACCTTAGAGCCCACAGGCTGGGAGGAGAGAGCCAACCCCTACAAGCTGTCCTCGGAGCTCTGCATGAGCACCATTGCATTCACATGCCCACACACACACACACACGCACATTAACACAACATAAAAATGTGAAAAGCAACCAGAAGAACATGAAGAGAGGCTACCACGTACTGGGGCCACTCAAGTCCCACTCCCAATGCCCTGGACCAAGAATCAGCAGCCTCTTCAGTAAAGAGCCAGAGGGCAAAAAGTTTAAGTTTTGCAAGAGTAGCCATAGATAACAAGACCAAAGGGATGTGTCCAAGGACTTTATCTGTGAAAACAATCTGTGAGCTAGTTTGGGGCTGTGGTTTGTTAGAATCATTGGTAAATTACTTAACAAAATGCAAAGTCTATATCAGTGATTATACACATCTGGGCCTTCATGGCTTCAGTTGCTTCACACTGGAGTTAAAAGTCTGTAAGGGAGCCAATCCCTGACAACCTGAATTCAACGCCCAAGTCTCACAGTAGAAGGGGGAACAGACTCCCAAAGTTGACCTCTGACCTCCACAGGTACATGATGGTGTCACCCACTCACACTGACACATCACACACAGAATAATAATATATGAAATAAAAAAATAATTTTAGGGGCTCAATGATTAAGAGTTCTTACTACTCTTGCAGAAGACTCGAGTTCAGTTCCCAGCACCCATATCAGGTGACAAACAACTACCTGATGCTCCAGCTCCAGGGGATCCCAACACCCCTGACCTCCTGTGGCACACACAAACATGTGTATTTCCCAACAAAGACATATAATCAAAAATAATAAAGACAAGATAAAGCAAGATGTGAAGGTACACACGTTTAATCCAGATGTGACAGTACACATGTTTAATCCAGATGTGATGGTACACACGTTTAATCCTAGCATCAAGGAAGCAGAAGCTAACAGATCTCTGAGTTTGAGGGCAGCCTGGTCTACAGAGTTCCAGGATAGCCAGGGCTACACAGAGAAACCCTGTCTCAAACCCCACCCCACTCCACCCAAAAAAAGAAAGAAAGAAAGGAAGAGAGAGAGAGAGAGAGAGAGAGAGAGAGAGAGAGAGAGAGAGAGAGAGAGATCATGACTGCAGCACACTAACAACACCTAGGATGAAGACAGTGGTGGTAGACACAGGGTGAGGAAACATTGTGAAAGGCCACACAGCCCAGCAAGCTGAGGGCTAGAATGTTATGGTTCTTGGCAGTGTCTGTAGCTTGGTCTATCCTGGGCAGCTGACTTGGTAGACTGTCAGGCTCAAACATTCCTCAAGGATCTGGGACATTGTCAGATCTTAACTTAGGCAGCATTTGAGTGTGCATCTGTTGTACATTCCAAGGGTGGGGGATGTGTGTATGCATGTATGTGGGGGGAATAGGGTCTCAAGTATCCCAGACTACTCTCAAATTATGTTGTCATGAATACCCTTTAACTCCTGGTCCTCCTGTCTCCAACACGCAAACCCTGAGACTGTAACTGGAAGCCACCCTGCCCAGCTTTCCATCTTTTAGTATTTGGTTTATTATTATATGAGACGCCATGGCACAAGTGTGGAGGACAGTGAACAACTTTGGTGAGTTGGTCGGTCTCTCCTTTCACCATGAGTCCTGAGGACTGAACTTAGGCCATCAGGCTTAATGTAATACTTTTATCCACTAAGCTATCTCATCCAAATTTGGGTTTGTTTGTTTGTTTTTTTTAAGAGTCTCTCACTGGGTATAGTGGAGCACACCTATAATCCTGGCACTCATAAGGCAGAGGCAGGTAGATCTCTATGAGTTTAAGACCAGCCTGGTGAGCTCCAGAATAGTCAGGAAGACATAGTGACCCTGTCACGGGGGTGGGGAATGGAGGGGATATGTCTCATACTGTATCTCAGCCCAGCTTAAGACCTTACTATGTAGTCCAAGTTGTCTCAAACTTCTGGCAATACTCCCGCCTCAGTCTCCTGAATACTGAGATCACAAGTGTGAGCTACATACAACATCTGACTAATAAATAGCACTTACTAAAAGGACTATCCTATTTGTCTTGGTAATTATAGGTCATCAATTTTAGAAGAATTCAAATTCCCACCCAAGCTGGGAATTCCTTCCACAAAATCTCTAACATATTCACCCAGCCAATTTGAATACTTTCTGTGGTGAGATGCTTGATATTAGAGAAAAAATGGCCCCACTGTCAATATATGAGAACTTAGAATCAGCCAACCCTGCAATCCTCCCCTCCCCACCTGCCATCTCAGTATCTTATAGACAAAGCACAGGGCATTCCCTTGGTGGCAAAGAATCCACCTACCCGCCCAGCCTCAATGCATTTCCTTTTCTTACAGAAGAGCAGCACATTTTTGTCAATTCTGTATGCATCCACAATTTTCAGAGCAGTATATTCAGCTCCCACAGGGCAGAAGTTAACAGGAGAAATTTGTTGAGGACAGCCTCTGTTCTTTGAAGAAAAGCACACACAAACTTCTCCAAACACTCGTGTGTTGTCTGCTTAATCCCGAGAATGTTCACCCAGATAGGCTGCTCCCTGGAGTATCCTTGATTCGGGCCACCTAATTCAGGAAATGGTGCAGCTGTCAGTTCTGGTTCCTTTTTCAAGATCAGGGGTGTGATGGAAAGAGAGCCAATTTTGAAGAGTTCATTCCTTTGCACAGTTGCCAGATTTAATGCCAGTTTGCCTGCAGCCCCCCAGCCCCACCCTCTTCTCTCAGTCAGCATGTGTTCTTGTCAATCAACAGAAGAAACCTGCAATTCAGCAGGGCAACAAATAGAAGGGATAAGGCAGAAGTGAAGTCTGACCCCACATCCACACAGGATTAAAGGACAAGGCAGGCAAGCAAAACTCCATGTAAAAAAGACAAATGTCACATGTTCACCAGCACTGAGGAAAGCAGAGAGACATGGGGTGGGGGTGGGGGAACAGTAGGATGAGCTTGGGTGGGGCCAGGGTGGAGCCAGGACCAACATCTGATACTAAGGACAGCATAGTCAGATGGCTAGCTCCAAGAGGCTGCTTGATGATCTCCGTGTGCTCTACACACTGGCCTGGGGCCAATAGTCACTGTGGAAGAGACCAAGGTCATGGCAAGGACCCCTCCTCTACACAATTCTTCCACCACACAATTCTTCAAACATCTTCTGCAGCTGAGGCATTACTCTCTTATTCTGCCCAAACCATGGCACAAAGGGCACATACTTATTATGTGTCATACTGTGCCAGAAAAGCATAAACCTAGTTGCCAATGATTCATAAAATATAGCAGGAATGCACCAAGCAGCAGAAAAGAAACAGGAAGAAGCACAAAAAGGAAGTCTAGGAGGAAAAAGACTATATATTTAAGGCCTAACACACGCATAACTTAACCACATGCCCAATTCAGTTTCCTTAATCTAAGAACCAACCACATGCTCAGAAGAAATGAAAGTATTTCTGTTACTGAGACTCAGCAAGGATTTTCTTGAGAATCACCATAAAGGCAACAAGGTGTGATGTAATGGTCCTCGACAGGAACGCGTTTCCCAAGGAGTGGGAAAGTACTGCTCCTAATAGAGACTCAAGATAAGGCCAATGAGGGAACCAGGGACCAAGAATAACCAGCCCTGATCTCAAAGAAACAACCACCAAAGAGATCATCAACCAAGCACAAGACAAACCTCAACTGTCACCAGAAAACTGACCCAATGCATTTAAGGGGCAGGGTATATAAAAATGAAGTTACAATACTTATAAATTAGAAACAGCCTAGATGTCCCTCTCTAGGTAAATGGCTAAATAAATTATGGAATAGTCATACAAAGCTTTAACATGCTGGTGCTAGCAGGCAGGTACATGGCCAGTCTGGCTGCTTGTCGTTTGGTGGGACCTTGAAGTCCACACTTGTACTTAGCCAGGACAGGCTAAGAAAGAGTAGGATAGGCATACAGCCAGCCTGTAGTTACCTCAGTAACCTTGCCCACCATAGAGGTGTTCAAGGAAAGTCTAGGATTGTGAACATGGCAGAGTTATTTAAGGACAAGTGGATGTGCTGTTTGGAGTTGCTGGGACATTTAGCCCTGACTGGTCTAAGACCCACTTCCCTGGGTTTGTAGAGCAAGCCTAGGCTCTAACAGCCAAGGGTATGTAGGTAGTAGCATGCCTGAGTGCTAAATATGTCATTGTGACCAAAAAGTGTGATCAAACTCACAAAACTGAATGCAACACGGTTGGCTGCACCCATGGGGCCTTTGGGAAGACAGATTCATTACTAAATGATTCTTTGGTTTCCCTCTTTGGGAATTGCTGGCTCACCAGGTTTTCTGTGGTGATAGAGGATAGCAAAAAGTTGAATGATACAGGCCTTGCCTGCAGTCTGGCCCCCAACATCTGGCAGCTTAGAGTCAATGGTCAGATGAAAGCTTCTGCCCCTCCTGCCTCCCCTACTCACTCCTGCACCAAGAAACCCAGCACTGCCTCAGCTGGGACCTCTTAACTGGAACCTTGACCACTTTTCTGCAATAAATTGTCTGGTTCATGAAAAAGTAATTAATATACTACTGATATAATGGAACACATCCATAATCCCAACGCTTGGGCACACAAAGAAGGATCAGGAAGTCAAGGTTATCCTCGGTAACACGAGGAGTCGAAGGCTAGCCTGAAATACATGAATGACCCTGTCTCTAAAAATTTAAATTAAATTAAATAGAGCACTGGAGAAATGGCTCAGCAATTAAATGTGGGCCAGAGTTCAGTTCCCAGAGATCTTGTTAGGCAGCTCACAACAGCCTCTAACCCTAGCTCCTGAGGACCTGCCTCCCTCTGCTGGCCTCTTCAGGTACTTCACTCATGAACACACACACTCGCGATTAAGAATTTTTTCTTTTTAAATTACATTAGAGCTAGTAAGACATCTCAGTGGGTAAAAGTGTCTGCTGACAAGTCTGATGACCTGAGTTCTGTTCGCTGGACTACATGGTAGAAGGATAGAACTGACTCCAGGATAGAACTGTCTCAGGTATTCCATGCTGGCCTAAACTTAGATGTGGCTAAGGATAACCTTTTAACTCCTTTGGCTTCTGCCTACGTGTTCCGACTATAGGTATGTTCATATATAATAAACAAGCAAACAAAAAAGATAAAACAGGATCTGGAGGAATCATTCAGCTATTAAGAGCAGAGGTCTAGGGTTCAGTTCTCAGCAACCCAACGAGAGCTGTCTTAAAAACTTAAGTTCCAAGGGATCCAACGCCCTCTTCTGGACGGCTGGCACCACACATGCACATGGCGCATGCTCAGAGGTGTAGGCAAACTCATACACACAAAATAAAAATAAGCAACTCTGTAAAAACTAGATATAATAAAACCTAAAAGTGAAATTAAAAAGTAAAAACAGATTTTTTAAAAGTGGGAACGGGCAGAGGTGGGGCTTGCTCCCCCCCCCCCCCCACACACACACACAAAAACCACAGGTCCATCTTCCCTGCACATAAGAATATAGTGCAAACTTGGCGCGGCGGGGTCCCACCTCTCGCTCTGCCGACCGCAGCAGCAGCGCGCGGGCTTGGGGCTCAGCCGAACAATGAAGGAACCTGGCACCCATCGTATGTCCTGAGGCGACAATGTTCCAGGCATAATTAAGTGCGGTACGTAAATGTCACCTACTTCTCGGCTGTTTTACGGCCTCCTCTGGAACATTTTAAAGTCGCACGTGTAGAGACATCAGGGCACGACCATCCGACCCACTAAAATGTGGGCTCGAACCCCCGGGGACCCGCTAGTTCCGCAGCCTGTGGGCGGGGCCGGCGCGCCCGTGGGCGGGAACTCCACTAGACGCCCGAGGCGCCGGGAGGTGTGTGCGCCGAGAGGGCGTGACTAAACCCGGAAGGGGCGGGAAGACGCCACGGGATTCCACAGCCTTCTCAAAAGACCGCCTACCACCGCTGGGCGCCGGCGCTTTTCCAGAGAAGGAATATTTTCCTTGGCTCCGCCCCAAACTCCGCCTCTGCCCTATGGGATTAGAGCAGACCGGAAGGAGGCTGAGCCTCGGCACCGCCAGAAACAGTCATCCTAGGCCCGTAGCGCCCTCTGTTGACACTATCAGAAGTTGCATGGAGCTAGTCCTGTCGACCACCTCACACCTAAGGGAAAATTAGGCACAAGGCTGCCTAAAGACACCATACTCAAATGGCTATTGTATGACTATTTACATAACACTTTCCAAAAAAAATGTTATATAAAACTATTACAGAGCTATATCAGGGAAACAACAGAGATGGGTGAACACTGAGGAGGTACTAATTCCTATCATGATGGTGGCTACTCAATAAAACAAAAAAACCACACACAATCAAGTGTGAGTTTCAATGAATGTAGTCAAACTGTTTTGTGCGGGTTCCTTTATGTTTTGGGGAAGTTTTTTTTGGGGGGGGTTGTTTGTTTTGTTGTTTTTTGGTTTTGTTTTGTTTTTGCTGACAGGGTCTCACTGAATACCCCTGCCCAACCTTGAAATCACTACCATGCTTACCTCAAACCACCTGCCTCCTGAGAGCTGGAATTTAGTTCTCTAGTATGCCATGGTATACATGTGAAGGTCAGAGACAACTCTCAGGAGTCAATTCTCTCCTTCCACCATGTGGGTCCTGGGATCAAATTCAGGTAGGCTTGGTAGCAGTTACCTTCCCAGAGCCATCTTGCCCACCCCCACTATTTTGTTTTTAAAACTGAGATCAGTGGCCATGTGGGACTGGGAGGATAAGTCATGAATAGTGACTGCTTTACAAGAAGGGGCTCAATTGGAAGTTGTGGAGACATTTTTGAATTAGATGAGTTTATCAACATGGTGAATGGATTAGATTCAGTCATAAAATGACAAATTGTATGCCTTGGAGATTTCTAATGTTTAAAATTGTTCCCGCCTTTTTACTGAGTTCATGTCCAGGGGCATACTGAAGATGGAAACTGGCCTTTCTGCTCTGACCTTCGCCCATACAGCCTGAGCAGGAATAAGACATGGGCCATGTCATAGAAAGTGATCTCTAGTCACGAAATTAAGAAACTTGATGGACACTCTTCTCGAACACTACTTACAATTTCCAGAACAGGAAACAGGTTCAGAGGAAGTGAGTGTACAGCTGAGCTGAGCATTGGGGCATGGCTAGAGCCCAAGCCCTTACAGGCATTTCATGGAGATGTTGCCTTCCTGTGTGCAGAGAAAAACACTGGCCTCACAGGGTATGAGACTCCTCCTACCCAGCCTGAGGAACACCATATTACAGCTAGCTTCACTCAGCTATTCTGTGTGCCAGACCTAACAAAGGCAGGCTTCCCATGGTCAGACAGTATTCGCCGAGATCTGTGACCCTCTTAGCCTCCATTAGAAACAAGGGCTGAGTTCACATAAGCACTTTCTGGGAGTCCATTTTTATCAGAACCTGTAGTCACCTCTGCTGCTTAGCCACTGGGCAGTGCTCTAAAACCAGATCTGAGTTAATTCAGCCGTGTGTGCCAAGAGCCACAGAAAACAGGGATGTGCATGGAGCTCAACTGTCTACTGCTCTGTAAGGAACCCCAGGAAGTCAGTTACTCGTCACACCCCGGGTTGTTGGTACTATCCAATAGTTTTGGAAACAGGAAACAGCTCCCAAATTTCTACGGGGATTTGTAAGCTGGGGAGAAGAGGAGTACAGGGATACACAAGGAAGCAGTAAGGCTCACCAGTCTACCAGGACCTGTAAGCATCTGTGTTTTCTCTGGGAGTTAGAAAATGTGGCGTGCTTGCTCCCCCCCTCCCATGGTGGTTTGAAACAGAAACTGGAGGCACTCCCTCCTGCCCCAGCACACACACCACTGCTGAAGAACCTTCCAGGGAAGCCCACGGGCTGTGAGGACCTCCATCTCATTGCAACTCCACCCACAATTCAGGGGTACCACTGTATGCACACAGTCCTCTCTGGAAGTCCAAAAAAATACCCCTTAATCTAGGCCAACCAGCCCAGACCAGGATCCCAGAACAGAACATCCTCAATAAATACAGCAACTAAAAAACAAAGTACAAATTTTATTTTGTTTCTTTACAAAGGCACAATGGCCTCTTGGTATTTTGTTCCCTACCCCCATTTTCTTAACAAAATATAATAGCTTCTCCTTGGACACAAAGATCTTAAAATTGTAAAAAAGAAAAAAAGAAAAATTAAAAAAATACAGAAACCAAAATAAAACCAACAACAAACAAAACAAAAGAGAGACAAAGACATTTTTGGGGTCAATGACAGGAACTCTGGAAGGGAAGGTGGAGACGGAGAGTGGCCAATTCTGGTACTGAGGTGGGGAAGGGGAAGGAACAATGGCAGCAGCAAACCCCAACCGAGAAGCAATGTGGATCCCCAATTCCCGATTTCTGGGGTTCCGGGTCCCCAGAAAGCCCCAACCCAGCCTGACCCCCAACCCATGTAAGTGCTTACAAGAGAAAAAGACAACCCAATAGAGGGAAGGGGTGAAGACTGACAGCCTCGGGCTGACTCTGGGGAGTGAGCAATACCTTGGGGTTTTATTTGATTTTCCCTGTTCTTAAAAACACGTTTAAATGGAAGGAAAAAAAAAAACAAAACCAAAACGAAACAAAAATTTAAAAGCTTTTTGGCGAGAGAGGCCAGGCACCTCTGTGTCAGCTTCCCCGGCCCCAGGGCCGAGGCCCAGCCCTGGAGTCCCAATGCGCCCACGCATGCGCCCACGCGTGCTGTACCACCACAACCCCGGGACCTGGGCTCTGGTGGCTTCGATCAAAGGTCGACTTACAGTATTGAAAAGGAGGTCATAAAAGAGACCCAAATGACATCATAATTTTGTAAAAATTTCTCATTCACCTACGTTTCTCCCTGTTGTTGCCCCGGCCCCCTCTAGCCCCCAGGAGGGAGAGGAGGGCTGGGGGTGGTCAGGGAAGCTCCCCGTCCCCCAAAGGCTCTTCCCGGCTCTGGTCCATGGCGTCGCTGTCCGAGGCCTCGGAGTCAGAAGCGGTATCAGAGGTGTGGGCCTCCGGGCAGCTGCGGACGGACTTCACGATAACTGCTCGCCTCTGTTCCTCTTCCAGCTCCTGTTTGTCCTGGGTGCCCTCAATGTGCTGGATGGCCTGCACAGAAAGGACAGTCCATCGAGGAGACTGAGCTAGCGAAACTAGGCCAGCTGCTTTCTGCCCAAAAAACACACATGCCAGGACAGTTCAGAAATAAACTAAGCAAAGCAAAGCAGGGGTGAACTTAGAAAGAGAAGACCCTTCTGTTACGATGAAGGACCTAGCTTCCGAAAACCGTGAAATTATGTCCCCTAGGCATGTTAGAAAGTCCACTCATCAAGTCTTACCAACTTGATTGCCCAAACATAAGATGCCACCAATAAACAGGCCAAAGTGGACAATACAGAGTCTAGGAGCCTCAGTCCAACACAAAGAATTACAGGCAATGAAGGAGTGCTGAGAGCAGAGAAATGGTCTTCCCAGTCCCCAGGGAAGAGCACACCAAGTGGTTATCCAAATGGTCAGCCCTGAAAACAAACATGCAAGTAACATTCTACAGACTGAGCAAGCAAGGTGTATTTATGTACTTAATATGTATACAGATATAGATATATAATACAAATACACACATACATATATATATACACATTATATATATACACATTATATATATACACACACACATACATACATATATGTATATATGTAACAATTAATGAAAAAGAAGTCATAGTTTGAAAGAAAGCAAGGAGGGGTATATGAGAGTTTGGAGAGAGGAAGGGAAGGCGAAAATGGTGTAATTATAATCTCAAAATTAAAAGGGGAAAAAAACCCTTAGTGGGCAGCTCCTAAGGAGCTCCAAAGCTGACATCTGGCTTCCACCTGCGTGTGTACCTACACACATAAACATGCACACAACTCTGCACATATCACCTGCATATGTATCCTAATATATACAAAAAGGGAAAAGAACCATGAAGGTAAGAGAAAGTTCTAGACCAGCTCACAAGCTGAACTAAGACTGATCACCAGGAATCTCTGAGAACAAAGCTTCCCAGGCCCAGCAGCATGGTTCAATAGGTGACAGCACTTACCGCCAGACCTCATAAACCTGAGTTTACAAGCCTTCTGACCCTGAGTCCAATGTGGTAGAGAACTCATTCCGCCAAGCTGTCCTCTGGTCACCATTGCGTTCCACGGTGCAGACAGACAGAAGATAGACAGACAGACAGGCACACACACACACACACACACACACACACACACACGGTGTCATTTTTAAAAAGGAGTGTCTTTTTAAGTCAGGCACAGGTAAGGTGACCTCTCCAGGTATCCAGACCTTTTCTCCTCCATCTTGCTCTCGGTCCACATCCTACTTCCTGGTCTCCAGGAAAAAGCATGCCCTCAAGAGTCAATTCCCACAAGCCACCCTTCCCTGAGCCCACATACCTGCACGATGGTGTCCAGATTTTGCCGGGATGTAGAGACAGAGTTGATGACTGAGGAGGGACCCATGGTGACAACATTGATGTGGTGAGAGGAAGGCGGGGCAGGCGCAGGCACGATCACTGTGGGGTGGTGGGTGGGGGCTGGAGGAGGCAGGAGCTGAAAGACATAAGTCCTCAGTGTTCCCCACAGGTTCCAGCCCACCAAACTCCCTTACTCATGGGGTATCTGCTAGTTTAGATTTTAAATGCCCACCCACAAAGGCTTGGTCTCTGGTATGGCAGTATTAGAAGACAGAAACCTTTTCTTTTTATTTATTTATTTATTTTATGTAAGTACACCATTCCTCTCTTCAGACACCAGAAGAGGGCATCAGACCCCACTGTAGATGGTTGTGAGCCACCATGTGGTTGCTGGGAATTGAACTCAGGACCTCTGGAAGAACAGTCAGTGCTCTTAACTGCTGAGCCATCTCTCCAGCCCAAGACAAAAACCTTAAGAAGTGGAGTGTAGCGGTGCACAGCTGTAATCATGGCTATCAGGAGGCCGGGCAGGATGAGCACAAGTTCAAGGCCCACATACATAGCAAGGCTCTCGCTTACGACAAAAAATAATGGAGTCTAGTGTCTTGCAGTGGTGGTGCACGCCTCTAGTCCCAGCACTTGGCAGGCAGAGGCAGGCATATCTCTGTGAGTTCTAGGCCAGCCTGGTCCACAGAGTGAGTTCCAGGACAGCCAGGGGTGCAGAGAAACCCTGTCTCAAAAAAAGAGAACCAAAAACAATAATAATTGTAATTATAATAATGGGGCCAGGTAGAAGTTCTTTAGGTGAGTGGGCGGCACATCTCCCAAGAGAACTAAGAGCCCAGCTTTTGTCTCTTTTCCTCTCTTTAGTTTCCAAGCCATGAGGTGACTGGTTTTGTTCCTAAATCACCTCACCATGGGTCCAATCTGAAGCCTTCGAAATTCGAGTCAAATTCTCCTTTTCTCTTTATAACCTGCCTATTTCAGGTGCCTGTGACACTAATAAAAAACTGACAAGTAGAGAGGACCAACCAATTCACAATCCCACCAACCCCTCGAACACTAGGAATGGACAGAAGGACTTCGGTGTATCCGATCCTCTGGTCCCGTGGCTTGCAGCTCAAGAAGCATGTTAGGACCTGATAAATGACTGCTCAAGAGTAGACACTCTGGCTGTGTGTGCTGGCACACACCTTTAACCCCAGCACTCCAGAGGCAGAAGCAGATCTCTGTGAATTCAAGGGTAGCCTGCTCTAAATAGTGAGATCCTGAATCATGAAAAAAAAAAAAAACGAAAACAGTACAGTGTGGGGCTGGGATGTACTCAGTGGTAGAATGCTTGCCAGACATGCCCTAGGCTCAGTCAGCACCATCAAAAAAAATAAAGAAATAAAAAAATTAAAAAGAAGAAGAAAAGAAAGAGGAGGAAGATGAAGAGGAGGAGGAGGAGAGGAAGAGGAGGATAGTTCCTGGATTAAGACAGAGAGGGTTCAAATTCCTGCTCCAGAGCAGATTATCTGACCTTTCTCTACCTTATTTTCCACAGCAATAAAACAGTAAACAGCTCAAGCATCAAAGGACTGCCGTAAAGATTCTGGTCTCTGTTCCAATGCTCCCGAGACACCTGAAACGCAGCATGCCTGCACGGTTGTGTTGCACCTACGCAGTCTGAGACCCTCCTATGGATTCTGAGATCCCGCGACAGCCTGTGGAGGCCCTCCTGGAGTCTCCTGCTCACCTGGGTCCGTAGGTGCTGCTGTTCCCGCTCCAGCTTCTCCTGGTGCAGCAGCCGCACCTGCTCCTGCTGCTGCTGCAGCTGCACCTGCTGGGCAATCACCTTGAGTTTTTCCGGGTACATGTGGGCCTCAAGGGAGCGCACCTGCAGGAGAGACAGCACTCAGAGGTGGGGCAAGGCCACACCTGCTCTACCAGCTACAAAGGCCATTCACTCGCTAACACCACAGAGCAATCTTAAACCTCACAGAGAGCGCCCCCTACAGGACTGACCAAAGGATCTCCCCACTTCACCTCTAAACTTTTGTCTCTACTCTTTCCAATATAAAGAAACCTCCTTTCCCTTCTGGTCTGATTAGCTGGTTTTCTTATAGAAGCCATGAAGCACGCCCTGGGGAAGCGGGTCACTCTTCCTGGTGCCATAGCTCCTATAGAGTTCAGCGGCATCTCTGTGTGTGAGCATGCTTGGGGCTGAGCCACGTACTCAGTGACTGAACCAAACACCCTAGCCCTCAGTTGTATTTTTACACCTTTAATAAAGAACTATTGGCCAAGTGTGGTGGCACATGCCTTTTAATCCTAGCACTCAGAAGGCAGAGGAAGGCAGATCTCTGACTTTGAGGCCAGCCTGGTCTATAAAGCAAGTTCCATGACAGTCAAGGCTACACAGAAAAACCCACTCCTGGAGAAAGGAAAGGAAAGGAAAAAGGAAAGGAAAAAGGAAAGGAAAAAGGAAAGGA
>NW_021620577.1:2531032-2561000 GCF_004785775.1 Grammomys surdaster | reverse complement strand
AAGGAAAGGAAAAAGGAAAGGAAAAAGGAAAGGAAAAAGGAAAGGAAAGGAAAGGAAAGGAAAAAGGAAAGGAAAGGAAAGGAAAAAGGAAAGGAAAAAGGAAAGGAAAAAGGAAAGGAAAGGAAAGGAAAAAGGAAAGGAAAGGAAAAAGGAAAGGAAAGGAAAGGAAAGGAAAAAGGAAAGGAAAAAGGAAATGAAAAAGGAAAGGAAAGGAAAAAGGAAAGGAAAAAGGAAAGGAAAGGAAAGGAAAGGAAAAAGGAAAGGAAAAAGGAAAGGAAAGGAAAGGAAAAAGGAAAGGAAAGGAAAAAGGAAAGGAAAAAGGAAAGGAAAGGAAAGGAAAAAGGAAAGGAAAGGAAAGGAAAAAGGAAAGGAAAGGAAAGGAAAAAGGAAAGGAAAGGAAAAGAAAAGAAAGAAAAGAAAGAAAAAGAAAGAAAGAAAGAGGAAGAGAGAAAGAGAGAGAGAAAGAGAGAGGGAAAGGGAGAGCGAGAGAGAGAAAGAGAGGTTGGAGAGGAGAGAGAAGGGAAGGGGAGGAGGGAGAGGAAGGAAAGAAGGAAGGAAGGAAGGAAGGAAGGAAGGAAGGAAGGGGAAGAAGGAAGGGAAGGAAGGAAGGAAGGAAGGAAGGAAGGAAAGAAGGAAGGGGAGGAAGGAAGGAAGGAAGAAAGGAAAGAAGGAAGGGGAGGAAGGAAGGAAGGGAGGGAGGGAGGGAGGGAGTGAGGGAGGGAGGGAGGGAGGGAGGGAGGGAGGTGGAAGAACTGTAGACTAATTCTTAGTCCTATGTAAATAGAGTCACTGGAGAGCAGAGCGTTTCCCCTTAGGCCTAGGGCGCATGCGTGTGCGTGAGTGCGTTGGTGTCTGTACATCTGAGTGTCCTGCCTGGATGAATCCACACCATGTGCATGTCTGGTGCCTGTGGAAGTCAGAAGTAGAAGATGGCGTCCGATTCCCTGGAATTGGGGCTGTGCATGGCTGTCGGCCACCATGTGGGTGGTGGAAACTGAAATAAACTCGGATCCTCTGCAAGAGCAACAAGTGTTCTTAGCCTAAACCATCTATCTCTCCAGCACCTAGAGCAGACACTCTTGTGAATACCTGCTGAAGGAAGGAACGGACCACAGAATCCATACTCCGCGCCTGGGCATCACACTGGCCAGCAGAGGGCGCTGCCTCACCTGTTCTTCCAGCATCATCCGCACAGAGCGCTCCTTGTCCAGCTGTTGCCGCAGCTCGATCATCTCTCTCCGAAGGTCCTCAGCCTTCTCATCCTCCCAGATGTCGGGTGAGCCAATGCCCTCGTCCTTGTCTTCTGCCCTCCGCCGCTTTGGGGATGAGCCACTCAGCTCCTGCGGACCCCAAGAGGTTGGTGAGTGAGCTGACATACCCCATAACACATCTAGAGGTCACAGGGCTCTATGGAAAGCCCTCCAAAGCTACCCAGTACAGGTGGACTCATACTGAAGAACCCATTCTGCAAATCCACCAAGTAACCAAATGCCAGGCACCGGAGAATGGCCTTACTTTCTAGAACCTGCTTCCTCCAGAGCCCGCTCCACTGTACTTCATGGATGAAGAAACAGGCCCAGGCAGGAAGTAGGCAGGTTCCGTGGGCAAGATAAGACTGATAGCCATACATACATCCCAAGCTAATGGTTTAGGTAATGCCCACACAAGAGGAAGGCAGGATACTGCTGAGAGGATTCCCCATCCATCCAGTACCTGGATAAAGCGCTTCAGCTGTGTGTTCTGCTGCAGGAGTCTAGTCTTCTCCTGCTCAAGAGAGAAGATGTATTCTGCTGTCTGCTGGAGAATGGCTGCCTGAGGGCAAGAAGAAAAGAATCAGGCTGATAGTCCTCTCCCAGAGAGTGGGACACCTCCTCCAGGAAGCCTTCCCTGCCCCTGCCCACCTTGCTGAGCTTCTCTCCATCTGTGTGGGGAATGAGGGTCTTGAGGGACTGGAAGCCGGCGTTGATACTCTGCATGCGCCTCCGCTCGTTGCTGTTGGCAATCTCCCGTCGGATCCGCCTTTCCTGGTCCCTCTGGGTCTCAGGGGTCAGTGGAATGTTGGCTAGGCTGCCGGGGAGAACAAGAGTAGGTTTGGGATAGAGGTCCTCCAAACTTTATGCCCAGAAGGCCCCTGTCCTCATAGTTGATCACCAGAGGGACCCAGATGTAGCCCGCATCCCTTCCCTGCTAGAGGCCTGTTTCTGGCAGATCACCCCCAAGGAAGCCCTAGGGCTGTGCCCTGGGATACCCATAGGACTGAAGGAGCTGTCTGTGGATGCAGTCTGCTTAGAACCCATGCATTCCCTAACTTCTTTCCTAGAATTCTGTCTTCTAGAAGAGATTCTTAGCAATGTCTGGGTATCAACACACAGGGGTTCACAGCTGTGCAGGCCTCACCTGCCATCCTAATATCTGCCTTGCCAGGCTGGGAAGGCCCAGAAACCTGCATGGCTAATCCTTATGGTTCTAATGTAAGAGGACCCCAGACAGCAACCACAGACAGTTCTCAGGACACTTGGAAGTTCCTCGATGTGTCTATCTGGCCCACCTCTTTCAGTAGCTCATACATTGTCATTAGAGTTCTGAGGAGATACCCACTCCTGCCTGACCACCGCCTCCAGACACCATCCCAGCCACTGTGAGCTAAGAGTGTACAAAGGACAAGACCGGCAGCATTCATTCCACAGATGGGTCACTGGATCAGCCACTTCTTGGGACAGTTCTGTTTTATCCTGACCTATTCCATGGAGGCAGATCACGCCATATAAAGACCTGAGGCTCCCAGCATGCTATGGACGATGTTACCGAGTGCTGCAGAAGTAGCAGCTAGCCAGTGGGGTGAGGGCGAAAGCAGCCAGCAGTGGAAGGGCCCAATGCCACTGCTCCCAAGGGGGTGGGCCTGTGTGTGGCCTGAAGGAGGGATGCCCCCCTCAGCCCTCCCCTGCAACTCCCCCTCCCGCCCAAGGCCTGATGGCTTCCAGATGCTGAGCTCTCAGCAGAGGCCTCCAGCCCCACCCAAAGCCACAGCCCTGGCCTCTTCCTGAGGGGCCCTCCCAGGGTGACCTGTTCCAGGCTAGAGTCAAGGGAACATATACTCTGGGTCTGAGGAAATTTTTAAAAAAAAGGCCTCTGACACCTCTCATCTCACTGAAGTGGGAGTCTGAGGTCAAGAAGGAGGCAGGTCTAACTCTCTTGCCTTGAGTTGGCCCCGGTCTCTATCCCCAGGGAAAATGGGCTGCATAGAGCCCCGGAGGGAAACACATCTGTAGCAGCTGGAAACAGCTGAAACCTGTCCAGCCCTACCCAACTTACCCCATCTGTCCTGCCTCAGCTCCCTAAAGGACCACACCCCTGCCCCTTCCAGGGCCTCAGCTTCCTCTCCCACAGAAAGGTCGGACAGCTGGGAATGAGGTCCCTGCTGGCCGCTGCAGGAGGCTTGGAGGCAAAGCATCCCCTTCCCACTTCATCAAGCCCTTCATTCAGGGCCCAAAAGCCCAGGGCCCCAGCCCACCCTCTTGCAGGGCTTGCATCTCTCACAGAACCTGGGGATGTGAGCAGTGGGAGAGAGCCCAGGTCTGTCTCCCACTTGACAGACGAGGTCTCTGTATAAAGAGCCTCCATGGAGTAGGTCAGGGTAAACTGTCCTGAGAAGTGGCTGATCCAGCATCCCATCTGTGGAGAGAATGCTGCCTGTCTTGTCCTTTGTTCCCTTGGTACATTCTTAGCTCACAGATTAATCAGAGTTTAGGGTAGGGAGAGAGCTTCACCCCAGGATGCTTCCTTTCTCCCAGCCCCCAAAAGGGGAGTGGTGGGCATCTGGAAGGAGATAGGGATTCAGAGCCAGGCACAGCCACGGATGCTCTGAAGTCCTTGGAGTCGCCCTGCACACCTCCTCCAGAGCCTGCAGGCCCTGTGAGACGGACACTCTGGGCAAAATGAGACAGAAAGGACATGATGGCACACACCTGTAGTTTCAACACTGAGCAGGCAGAATTTTGAGGCCAGCCTGGGATACACAGGAAAACTCTTGTCTCGGACAACAAGCAACATGCCAGGAACACTAGCATTTGGGTAAGTTCAAGAGCATCCTCAAACACATAGCAAATTCAGAGTCAGCCTGAGCTACATGCTACATGAGACCCTGTCTCAGTAAAAAAGCATGTGTGTTGTGGGGTCAGGGGGAGGCTGAAGAGACAGCTAAATCATTAAGGGTCTTTCCAGTTCTTCTATGGGACCTGAGTTCAGTAGCTCAAAACTACCTGTAACTACAACCCCAGGGAACCATCACCCTTTTCTGGCCTCTATAGGCACTCATACATATAAACAATATAAATAAATACATATACACACATACATATATTCATTCATACATACATACATACACATACACATACACACACACATACAGAGGTAACAGAAAGCAAGCTACCCAGTGATTATAAACCCTAACCTACCCCAAGATTATTGTGGGAGTCTCCCCCACAACTCACCCAGCCTCTGGGCCCCTGCTTGTGATGCCCCAAAGGGTAAAACTGACCTAAGAGTGGGTCTCAAGAAAAAGCCTTATAACCACTCTCAGGCTACCCCAAGAGCTACCCTATCTAAAGAGCCTCAGAATACAGGAGTATATGTTTTACAATAAACAGGGCTAAATCTGTAGTTCAGTTGAGCAGCCTAGCATGCTCAAAGTTCTAGATTCAATCCCCAGAACTACCATTATATTTAAAAGAGGGTAGGAGGCTGGGCATAGTAGCTAACACCTTTAATCCCAACATAGGCAGAGGCAGGAGGACCCTGTGTTCGAGGACAATCTGTGCTATATAATAAGGCCCTGCCATTTGAAAGAACCAATAAATAGACCTGGAGAAGAACACCTGATTCTCAGGTAAAAGGCGGAGAGGGATCTGCTACAGTAAAAGGGGGCATTGGGACCCCAGAGTAGGGCAGAACAGGCTTTATACCATATCCCATACACCAGCTGTGTGACAGCTTCCCCAGGAAAGGAGGGCCCCTGGAGGTGCTGGGCCAATTCTTTTTGTTGTTCCTGCTCTTGTTTACAACGAAAGTTTCACTCTTATAGCCCAGGTTAGCCTCAAGGCATTCCTCCTGCCTCAGCCTTCCAAGTGCCATGCAGACAGCCAGAGCAGGGCGGAGCTGGCTCCTACAATCTGAGCGACCAATAGCTGTGCGCTCTGTAAGGCTCACATACAACCAAAGGCTGCACAACTAAGGGGGTGTGACTGTAAGACCCATAGGTGTCACCCAAGGTCACACCTTCAGTGCCCACTAACTCAGCTATCCTTGAAAAGAAAAGGCAGCCCTGAGAGGTCCTTCAGCTCGACCCATCCCCCAGGGCGTGCACCATCTGGGGAGCCCAAAGCAAACCTCAGAGCCCCAGCTCTGAAAGGCCCACAGAACTCCCAGATTAAAAAGACCTTGGATCTCAGAGAGTGAGCAGCCCCTAGCCTGACTCTCCCAAATGTCCCACCCAGTCTCTGTGCTTAGGAACCAACAGCTGGTTAACATGGTCATCCCTGGACCTAGTTTTAAGGACAGAGACTGTTCTTGCAAAGCTACAATTCTGCATGGGGACTTGGGTTTGCCTCAGTTGCTCATCCCAACAGCTTCTGAAAGCTCCGGCCGACAGAATTAACAGACTGTATGCTGGCCCTGGTGGAACGCAAGTAAGCTAGTGGGTGCCCTGGTGGCGAGTGTGACGAACCATGAATTACCATCGGTGGAACGCAGATCCTGACTGCTGATAGCCCAAGTGTCACTTCCAGGTGAAATGACACTAGAAAAAGTAGATTTCTTTACATATGCCTATAAATTCCAACTCACAGTAAGTAATCACATGGAAAAGTCCCACCACCTCAAAACTTCAGATTCCCCTGATGAACACTGCGGGGACCACCAGCATGGAGTAGCGCTGGCCCTGTGATGACAGCCAGGCTGTTGCTGATCACCAGTGCCTGGCTTCAGGAAGATGGAACTGGGCCGACGGCCAAGAAACAGAACTAGCCCACTCAGCCTAAGTAAGAGCGGGGTCACTATCCCTACTGAAGGATGGTGGCACCCTAGCCAATGCACAGGAGCAGGATGCAGGCTGGCCGAAGATCCCCATCACCCTCCACCCATTTGCCTGGCTACACCCTCTGACTGGCCACCACCTCTCTTTTCTCATGGCCTGAACCCACTTGGCATGCCTAAAACACCCAGTATCCACAATCAAAGTGAGGAAAGATCACGTGGGATTTCCCATTCCCAGGAGAAGGAAAGAGAGAAATGAGCTCACACACACACACCAAGGGTGCCCAACACGTTCAGCCCTCTCTCTTCATCACAGACCATTGCCTCTACAGTCCTGACGGCCCTGATCACCCTCCCCTTGAGACATCTCTTCCCCAGCAACTTCAGCCCACCACAGGAAAGCCTGCAGAGGGCACAGATGCCCACCCCTGCCTTGACACTTCCAGAGCTAACCCCAGCAGCCGAAATCTCTCCACTTCAGCTCTCCTCACTGCCTTATACAGGGTCACAGTCAAAGGAAGTCATAGGAAGGCTGGCTGTCATAGGAAGGCTGGCTGTCAAAGGAAGGCTGGGCAGCGTAACACGAGGAGGAGAGAGTGACCCACTTCCCCTGGAGGTTTCACCCAGGTATCCAAGACAACCCCTAAGGGACCTGACAAAACCCTTCACCACCACAGGTCGGTGACCTGCCAAGTACAGGGGTCAGGACTTTACGTTTTCGTATCCTTAACCCCAGTGTCAAGCTGGTGCGTCAAAATATATGGCCAGAGACCAAACAAACATGCCAAAGTTCTTAATTCTCTCAAATAACACCTCTCTCTCCCCCTCCCTGCCTCCCCTGCCTCTCCTTTTAAGAGAAGCACTCTCAGTGTAGCCCTGGCTGTCCTGAAACTTGCTCTGTATACCAGACTGGCCTCAGGCTCAGAGACCTACCTGCAGGACCCAGGGATTAAACTCAGATGATTCAGCATGTTCACAGGAACCTGGACTCTATCTACTAAGCCATCTTGCTAGCCCTTAAAGCAATTTGTAAAGAGTTTGTAAGATACCCAGTGTGACAGCACATGCTTGAAGCTCCAGCACTTAGTGGAAAGCAGCGGAATCAGGAGTTCAAGGTCATCTTAACTTACAAACCAAGTTGGAGGCCAGCCTGGGCTAAATAAGACCCAACCTTTTTTTTTTTTTTGGGGGGGGGGACAAGGAGCTAAGGAAATGGCTCAGCCACATAACCATGAGGACCTGAATTCAGATCTCCTGCATCTAAAGACTGGGGATAGTCCGTCTGCTGCCTCAAAATCCCAGGGGTGGGGGTGGGGGTGGGGGTGGGGGTGGGGGTGGGGGTGGGGGTGGCAGGAGTGCAGAGACAGACGGATCTCTGAAGCCGGCCAGCACAGGTGCAGTGGTGAGCATCTTCTGAAACACGAGGTCTTGAGACCTAACATTCCCCAACCTTATTTGTTTAGGCCTTGGTCTAAAGGTCTAAAAAATAATGAGATGCTGGCTGTGGTATTTTACATCAGTAGGAAATGCTAAAGAGGAAAAAGGATCCAAGTTTGAAGGTGGCCTGGGTCATCCATCTGAGCTGAAGAGATAGTTGAGAACAGTTGAAAACCAAGAGAACTGACTTGTGTCCAGTGTCCAGAGGACACAAGTTCAGTTCCCAGCACCCACATAGCAGCACACAACTATTCCAGGGGATCTGATGCCCTCATCTGGCCACTGAGAGCAGGGCACACATGTGGTACACAGACATGCATACAGGCAAAACACCCGCACACATTTAAAAATCTGAGATTTTAAAAAGTAAAAATGTAAGTAAACAAATAAGGCGGGAGAATGTTAGGTCTCAAACTCAGGACAAATGGCTGAGGTGCCTACCTAACATATCAAAGCCAGCATCTCTCAGTACCTGTTAGAGTCATGGCTGGAACACCACATTCCCTACCCTAAACTCTTCCAGCCCACGGACTGGAATGGGCTTCCCTCCTCCAGCCTCTGATTCCTATATAATAACCCCAGCCAGTTTGGCTACTGGCCTCTTGGTCTCTGGGTTCCCAGGTACTTTACTTTCTCTCTCTCTTTCTCTCTCTTTCTCTCTCTCTCTCTCTCTCTCTCTCTCTCTCTCTCTCTCTCTCCTCTCTCTCCCCTCTCGGGCCCCCCCCCCCCCGCCTCCTCTCATGGCCATGTTCAGTCTAGACCCTTCCAGAGCTCTCTGGCTGCTTTCTTCCCCATGTCCACAATAAACCTCAACCACACCTGGGAGCAACTGAGGAAGTCATCTGTGCACATGAACACACTTGCACGCACATACACTTACACAGATGGAAACTACTCTAAAAGCACCTGCTTTTAGAGTCTAGATTTCACCTTCTAGGCACTGCCTATATCCAAGTCTCACAGAACCATTAGGTAGCAGGTCCAAAACTCCAAACAAAACATCAAAGTGTGCCACTCTGCCCTATGGCTCCTTCTGGTTGGCCCGGAAGGCATGGGAGTCAGACAGAGAGAACCCAGCAAAACAGGGAGGGATGGAGCAAAGTCCAATAGCCTGAAACAAACCAGAGTCCACCCATCATAAGCTCTGCCCAGCCCACACTCCATCCAGGAAAGGCCTCCCAGCTGTAGCTCCAGCTGAAAATGAACACACCTAGAGGCTCCTCCATGCCCAGTGTACAACTGTCTCCTTCCAAGACAGGCTGAGGACCTATGTGCCTGCAGGCAGATACCTCAATCACTAGGCCTAACAACACCCAATGTTCCTGGGGGTCTATTGCCCTCCAGCAACACAGGTCTAGAGAAGGGGAGAGTGAGGACAGAGTATCAAAAGGCTCAGGCATAGCAACTAGAGGTTCCTACTGTCAAAGCCTATGCAGGATCAGAACCAGAATGACCTCTTTAGGATATGGAGCAAATCAAGCCTCACTCCCCACTACCCAAGCCAGCTCAGAAGAGCCAGCACTTCAGCAAACTTAGGAAGCAAATCCAGCTGTACATTTGCTCTAACTGGTACCTTTCTTAGCTTCTGTATCCATCTTTACAAAGAAATCAGAAAACGAATAAACTCACAGCAAGATTATAGTGATTCAGGGAGAAAATCCTAGCAAGTGGGTCCCCAGAATATTTACAGAGTTCAAGAGTTTTGTTATTGCTGTTTTGTACCTGCTGGGCCCTCAGGTGGACCTTATCTTAGTGCCAGCTGAGGTAGGGGAAGGGGATGGGGGGGCTGCCAGCTGCTAGATCCATCATCAATAGGCCCTAGGTAATGGCTCTCAACTTGAAAGTGGGATCGCTGCCTGAATTTTAAACCTATGCAGCACCCTGCCCCACAGGCGTTGCTGTCTACCAACCAGCCTGTGCCACTCAGCGAGCGGGCTCCTCCTCCTCCTTCAATCCCAGCCCTGCCTGGCTGGGGTGTCGGAGCACGTGGCCCCAGCCCTGGGGAGCCATTACACTCCTAGAGTAGCGCGGCAGGCAGGAAAGGGATCGTAGGTTTCAAACTTAAGCGCGCTGGAGAAACCTCTCCTTGCGCGCACCACCACCATCCCCGACCCAGCCCGCTTGTAGGGTTCAATGAACAGATACTACGGCCGGCAATAGTAATTCCAGACACGACCATTTAACAAGAGTTCAGGGAGATTCGGCCACTGGCCGGTCGCGATTTAGTAGAGGGTAGATCTGGGGCAACCTCACGACCAAGCTCACTAAGGAGTGTGTCAAGAAAGCTTGCAGACCACCCACCCGGCCAGGAGATTCAACACTTTGCATTTATGACTGGGGAACAAACGTGCGACGGCAAAGTTTGCAGAGACCCACAAGCAACAGGGAGTAGACTTGAACCTAGAAGCAACCTAAGATGCACCCTCCCCGAAAGGCCTCCCCACCTGGCCTGCTTAGCCCACCCAGTTGGCTACAGCTGAGCTTTGTGCAAGTAAAGCGTGGCCCCGAAGCGCCTACAAGTCCCACAATGCAGCACCGACCCGGCATAGAAAACTACAGCTCCCGCGAGGCCGCGCGCGCAGAGGTCCGCCTACTCCAAGAGGGCTGCAGAGTCACGTCCAGGCCTCGCTAGTAAACAGCACCCGGGCGCGGGCGGCGAACGTGCGACTAGTGGCTGCCAACGTGTGGGGGACCGCGACTTCCCTCCTCGAAGCATGGCCACTAAGGGTCCACGTACACCTCGCAGCCTCTAGCGAGCACGCCCCCAACACTGCTGCATCCCTGTTCTCTGCAAACGTTCACACCACCCGGCTCCCCGCCCCCCCCCCCCAGCAGCCTGGAGCCGCGGCATGGCAGCATTGTAGCTGTCCACTCGCACGCCCCGGACTCCCAAAAAAACCTCCTTAGAAGAGGGTTCCCAGAAAGCGCGAGGAAGCAAGGAAAAGGAAGGAAACCAAAGCTGGCGGGGGGAGGAGGAAGCGCTGGGTGAAAGCCACCAGCAGCAAGCATGGCCGGGACTGCTGCAGCACCACGTGGGTCTGTTTGCAATTTACAAACGTCGCGACTCGCCCGCCTGCAGCGGACAAAAGTGGCCAGAGCCTCTCGAGGTCCCCACGTTCCAAGGGAAGAAGGTCCCTAGGCAACGCAAGCAGGGTACATGAGACTGCAGCGGACCCGGTGGCTAAGAAAGGCGAGCGAGGTCGGAGGCGCGAGCCATGCGTGCGCACACGCGCACCCGCCCGGGCGGGCTGGCCGGGGGCTGCAATGGGAAGAAGGGGTTGGGGGGGAGGAGCAGTACACACCTACAGAGCCCTCCTATCACTTCTTTCTCTGTTTTCCTGAAATGTTGCAAAGAGGGCACCTTCTGAGTGGGCACCATGAAATACTCCATAGCGATAGGCCCCCCTCCTGTGCACGAGCCAGGTCTCGCGGTCAGCCGGAGAATGCAAGATGGAAATCCGAATCAAAGGGCAGCGCCGGACGGAGGTGCAGAATCGGCCGGTCCCAGATGCTGGCGGCAGCAGCAGCGGCGAGGGAGGGAGGCGGGCGGGAGGGGCGGGAGGGAGGTCTCTCCAGCCTGCCTCCCCGGGCGTGTGTATGTGTGTGTGTGTTTGCAGCTGATCAGATGTCTGTTTCAAGGCGGGAAACAGCTGGTGAAAACTCAGCACTCCCCCGGCCTCCTTCCGCGGAGTAAGGAATTGCATGTAAACAAAGGACTATTTGCAGCGCCCCCCCCAGGGCGACTGGATGCTGGGGCGAGAAGGGCGCAGGCTCCTTGGGACCGACTGCAACATGGGTCTGCAGACTTAACCCCGGGATCAGGGGTCCCTGGTCGACAGCTGGCTGTGGGGGGACACGGTGTGAATGGAGTGAACAGCGGCCCAGCTACATGCGCCACTATGGGTGATGAGGTCCATCAGCTGACAGGTTGGCAAGCGTAGCTAAAAAGAGAAAAAAAAAGAAAAAGGGCCAGCCACCGCGCGGGATCCCAGCCTGTGCAGTCCAGGGTCTGTCTGTACTGCCCAGTGCGGGGTCTTTGCGCAAGACTGCCCAGGAGGACGCGCGCTGGGCGGGGCTGCAGCAGCAAAGGGAGGCTCTTTTGGGTGTGTGCTTCAGGCTTTTGCATTTTCATGATTGCCACTGTAAGCAGCGGAGCCACTCTGGCGCGCTCCCTTTCGAGCCGACCCGGGCCCCCTGGAAACTTGCGTCATAGCCACCGCTTCCCACAAGTAACTTGGGGCTGACTCTGACCACCCGCCAGCCTCCTCCCTCCGTCTCTACCCAAGTAGCTGCCCGGCCCAGACTCTGGCTGGAGCCAGGAAATTAGAGTGCGAAAGGTACAAATGGCACAGACAGGTGCGCAGGGCACCTCGAATGTTGGGGCTGCCATAGGAAGAGAGAGCAAGTGGGAAGGAAAGGAAGGGCGGAGGCAAGCCAGAACAGCAGCGGCCCCTGGGGCAGGCTGCCAGCGCGGCCCGAATATCCATTAGAGGTCTGGTGGTGGCTGCCAGGTCCTGTCCTGCCTCTTTCACTACCTTACTTTCTGGCTTCGCGCGCAGCGGGCTGCAGCTTCTCATTCATGGGAAGAGCGGGATGGAACTTGCTCCACCGCCAGAGGGCGCTCTGTACAATGGGGGGGAGTGGTGGTCTGGGGCGAGGGAGGGAACATTTTAGGGGTGAGCTTCCGTCCTCTGCCACGCCCACACCTTCCGGTCCCGGCCCTCCCCAGACTCCTGGAGGGCTTGGCCCCAGGCTCAGGAAGCCCACGCCTGCCTTGGAATGTCCTTACTCCTGCTCAGCGCCTTCCCCTGCCCCATCCGCCGCCTTCCAAGGTTCCACCCAAATCGCGCCTCTTAGTTGAAATACTTCTATTAATAATAATTGTTAGGTATTATTAGAAAACATTGTTCGATATTACCATCATCCAGAGCATGGCTAGTTAGTTTTGCGTGCATATTGGTCAGTCTTCAGATCAACCTGATAAGCTGTTTCTCTCACGTAGATCCCAGGTCAATTAGCATCTAATTCCCAGGGACACTTAACTTGAAAAGCAGCACTTCCTAGCCTGCTGTGCATTGCACACCTGTAATCCAGAATTCTAGCGCTTGGAGATCGAGGATAAAATCTTGCCTCTAAAAGAGACAAACAGGGACGAAAAATAAAAAATAAAAAAAACAGCAGAACAGGTGAAATGGCTCCTCAGGTAGAGATGTTGGCCGGCAAGCCTGACGACCTGTTTTTTATTCCCAGGATCCCCCGTAGTATAAAGAGAGAACCAGCTTCCACAAATTCTCTCCTGATCTTGGCATGTGCACTATAGCATACATACATAGAAATTAATTTTTAAAAGTTTAAAGGAGGGCTGGAGAGATGGCTCAGTGGTTAAGAGCACTGACTGCACTTCCAGAGGTCCTGAGTTCAAATCCCAGCAACCACATGGTGGCTCACAACCATCTGTAATGAGATCTGATGCCCTCTTCTGGTGTGTCTGAAGACAGCTACAGTGTATTCATATATAATAAATAAATAAATCTTTAAAAAAAAGTTTAAAGGAAAGAATATGAAAAAGGGGGGAGGGGGAATCCTTGGGAAGCTCAATTTCACCCCACCCCCACCCTTGACAGCCCTGGCTGTCAAGGAACTCACTGAGATCCACCTGCCTCTGCTTCCTCAGTGCTAGGATTAAAGGAGCCACCACTGCCCCATTTCATTTTTTTTAATATGTATGAATGTTTCACCTGTAGGTGTACCTGTGCATCAGGCACTCACCTGGTACTCTCTAAGGCTGGAAGCAGGCATCTGATCTCCTAGGACTGGAGTTAGAGATGGTTGTGAGCACCATACTGGTGCTGGGAATTGAACCCAGTTTCTCTAGAAGAACAGCCAGCGCTAACTGCTGAACCACCTCTGCAGCCTTTGGTTTTTGGTTTTTGAGATAGGGTCTCCTGTACCCCAGGCTGGCCTCGAACACCTCCTTCCAAATACCTCCTGGGGTATTAGGTGTGTACCGCCCGAGATAATTATATCCAAGCACACACAGCCCCTTACACCTTTATAATCAGAGTCTTACTTATACTTTAATGTACGCCTCTGAGCATGTGCCACTGCTGTCATCCTTGATTAGTAGTGACCTTAACCTGATCCAGTTTTGTCTCCCAGAGAACAGGACGTGAGCGTCTTTGGCCCCTTCCTTCCAAAAGAGATGACAGATGGGGGAGGGGATGTGGCAGATCCACAAGGACTCTCATTCTTGAAGTACTTTGAGATGTTGACATTTAAAACCTCATATCTGCCGGGCGGTGGTGGGGCACACCTTTAATCCCAGCACTTGGGAGACAGAGGCAGGCTGATTTCTGAGTTCGATGCTAGCCTGGTCTACAGAGTGAGTTCTAGGACAGCCCGGGCTATACAGAGAGACCCTGTCTCAAAACAAACAAACAAAAAAAAAAACAAAGAAAGAAATGTGAAAGCTGCAAATAAATAAATAAATAAAACCTCATATCCAGGGCTGGGGCTGGAGAGATGGCTCAGCAGTTAAGAACACTTGCTGGCATGGCAGAGGACCAGAGTTCTGTTCCCAGCATCTTTATCAACTGGCTCACAGTCACCTGTAACTCCACCTGGAGAGAATGTAATGCCTCCTTCTGGCCGCCTCTGGTACCACACACATGTGCAGGCATGTGTATACAGGCATGCAGATACACTAGTACTCAGACACACATGATTAAAACTAATGCCAGCAGCAGTGGTGGCTCACACTCTTAATCCCAGCATTCTAGAGGTAGAACTAGACAGAGCTCTGTGAGTTTGAGGGCAGCTTGAGCTATGTAACAAGTTCTAGGCCAGGCAACATTGCTTAGTGAGCCTCTGTCTCAAAAGGGGTGTGTGTGGGCTGAAGAGTGGTCAGTCAGTGGTTAAGAGTGATGGCTGCTCTTCCAGAGAACCCAGATAAAACCCTCAAGTTCAAGGCCAGCCTGTGCTACAGTATATATATATATAAAAGAACAAACCAGCCAAACTCTTCCTGAGGAAGAGTTCATAAGCAAACAGAGCCATTCTAGTCTTCCTTACAGTTTTTATGTTTCCATGTTGCAGGGTGTCGGGGGATGTACATGTGCCAACAGACATCAGAGATGGCTTATCACTTGGAACTGGGGTCACAGACAATCGTGACCCATAAAATGTGGGTGCTGGGAACTGGATCAATCCTCTGCAAGCACAGGACATGCACGGCGCCATCTCTCCAGCCCCCACACTTTTTCTCATTTCTATGATGCAGTCCTGAGCCTCACTCATACTAAGCAAGCACTTTGTTACTGGGCCACATCCCTAACCTTGCTGTAGATTTTTATCCCTGTGGAGGAAGGATAGACTTTTTCCTGTTTCTAAACAGCTGCCCTGCATGTGTCCAGGGTACTGTTCTTTTTTTTTTTTTTTTTTTTTTTTTTGGTTTTTCGAGACAGGGTTTCTCTGTGTAGCCCGGGCTGTCCTGGAACTCACTCTGTAGACCAGGCTGGCCTCGAACTCAGAAATCCTCCTGCCTCTGCCTCCCAAGTGCTGGGATTAAAGGCGTGCGCCACCACCGCCCGGCGGTACTGTTCTTTTGAGTTCCTATTGCTATATAACAAATCTCCACCAGGTTAGCAGCTTAAAATTGTACCCATTGTATCAGGGCTGGGGAGGTAATATAAGTAGAATTTTCATATCATTTCATTTCATTTTCATATGCTACAAAATAGCATTAATTTTTTTTATTATGCCATACTTTAGGTCACAAATCTAGACCATGTGACTAAGCCAGACCCTGAGCTTGGAGCCTTGATGGATGAAATCTGAGTGTGGGCCTCTATGGATTGGGATGCTCCTCCAGGCCCTCTGATTGTTGTCTGCAGAATTCTTGCTTTGGGCTAGAAAGCTGAGGTTACCTACTGTCTCAATAACTCCTATAGAGACCACTCCCACCTCATCAAGCCCTTGTGGCATGGTCCCCTCCCTGCAAGCCACATTCCCTTAGTGCAGCCTCTCTTTCTCTGTGTCTTTGTGTCTCTGTCTTCTCTCTTTAAGGCTGAGTATTAAGATTCCCCAGGCATTGCTCTTTCTGGACTCATGTGGTCCTCTTGCCTCTCTCCCAAGTGACTGAACCTACAGGTACACACCCCTGTGCCCAACTCAAGCCTTCTCTTGCTTTGCCTTGATTGTTTCCTCTCTCCAAACACCTGGAGGAACCCTACTTGTGGAGGACCCACCAAATGACCTCTCCAAGATCACCAGTCACAGGAGTCACAAAATCACAGTCCACCTACATTAGCCTAGGGAATTAAAACGAGAGAAGCTAGGCATGATAGCACAACCTGTGGTCCCTGTACCTGGGAGACTAAGACAGGTGGGTCAGATCTTGAATTCTAGGACAGCCTGGACAACTTAGGGAGTTTAAGACCAACTTGTACATACTGAGATCCTGTTTCACAAAAGAAGCAGCAGCCGTGAGGGTCACGGGACACTACATGTTACATGTTACACAGAGTGGGGACATGAGAAAGAAACAGCAAATTAAGAGATGTTCTAAGGACACACAGCAAGCTGGAGATGGATCTGTAATGGTTATTTTTAATTGTTATCTTGACACAATCTAGAAGAATTACCTGGGAAGGGAGTCTCAGTGAGGCTTTGTCTAGTAGGTTGGCCAGTACATATGTTCTTGTAGTATTGTCTTGATTCCATTAATTGATATAGGAAGACCCCAGCCCCGTAGTTAGTGTCATCTGTCAACTTGATGCTGCCTAGTGTTATCTGAGGGGGACATTATTGGCAGATTGTCTTAATCATGACCTGTGGGCAAGTTTGTGTGGCATTTGCTTGATTGCTAATTGACACAGAAGAGAATTGTCCTCTGGGCAGTATGTCCCTTCCACAGGTGGATCTGGGCTGTATAGAAAAGCTACCTGGGCCGGGCGGTGGTGGAGCACACCTTTAATCCCAACACTTGGGAGGCAGAGGCAGGCGGATCTCTGAGTTCGAGAGTTCGAGGCTAGTCTGGTCTACAGAGTGAGTTCCAGGACAGCCAGGACTACACACAGAGAAACCCTGTCTCGAAAAAAACAAAAAACAAAAAAAAAAGAAAAGCTACCTGGGCTGGGGACATGTCTCAGCAGTTAAGAGCACTAGTTGCTCTTTCAGAGGACCTGGGTTCTATTCCCAGCACCCTCATGGCGCTCACACCTGTCTGTAATTCCAGTACCAGGTAGTACGACACTCTCACACAGAGTCGATTGCAGGCAAAACACCAATGGACATAAAATAAAAATACATCCAGGGCTACACAGAGAAACCCTGTCTCGAAAAACTGAAAAACCAAAAAAATAAAAATATGTAAATTTAAAGAGAGAGAGAGAGAGGAAGGAAGGAAGGAAGGAAGGAAGACTCAATGATGGACCATGACTGGAAGTATACACTGAAATAAACGCTTTCCTCCTCAAGCCGCTGTTGGTCATGCTTACTACAGTAAACTAGAACAGCCCGTGTAATCGCAGGCAGCACTACGCCCTGGGTTTAGGTACTGGGCTATAAAAAGGGAAAATGGGCTGAACAGAGTATGTATAAGCCAACTCAGTGCCTCTCCGCTCACGACTGTGGATGCAGTGTGTCTAGTGGCTTCACCTCAACTCCTCCGCTATGACAGATTAGAACCTGCGATGAAGCAAGCCCTTCTCGCCCTACTCGCCTTTGTCAGGGTATTTACTCGAAGCAAGACTGAACCCAGCAGGTCTTTGGCCATAGCTTCAATTTGACAACTGTTCTTGTAGCTCTGTACACTATACCCACTAGGAACAGAAGTACAAATGGATCATGGACCACTTAAGGCCTGGTATACTCTGTGGGAAAACAGATCTACTATGTATAAAGAGTGGACACCAGCCAGCACACACCTGTAATCCCAGCATGCAGGAGGCAGAGGTAGGTAGATCTTTGTATGTTCAAGGTCAGCCTAGTCTACACAGTAAGTTCCAGAAAAAACATAGAAAAAACATGACTTTGTAGAGAGACCTTGTCTCAAAAAAAAAAAAAAAAAACAGAACCAAAATCAAGCCGGGCGTTGGTGGCGCACGCCTTTAATCCCAGCACTTGGGAGGCAGAGGCAGGTGGATTTCTGAGTTCGAGGCCAGCCTGGTCTACAGAGTGAGTTCCAGGACAGCCAGGGCTACACAGAGAAACCCTGTCTCGAAAAACCAAAAAAAAAAAAAAAAGTTTAGAACCAAAATCAAAGAAAAACAGCGGACCCCAATCATTGGAGTCAGGATGACACTTATAGACTGAAAACATCAGTGTCTGGGGAAGGACCCCGTGATCAGGATGGAATAAGGTTCAAATGTCCCTGATGGGGTTAAGAACAAATCCAGTATCCCTCAATGCCCCAGTCACCTGGCCCAACAAAGCTGGGACCCCGAACCACTAGAGGGCGCCTGGCACACATGCCGCTTTGTGGACAAGCAACCCGGGAATAAGTAGGACTAAGCAAAAAGTTTATTCATACTAGGGTAGAGCCCTGTAGCATCCACAAAGACTTACAGATGTAGGCAGTACCCAGCTTGACTAAAGGTCCTGACTTCTGTGTGTTCACCCAGCTTTGGCCATAAGACCTTCAATGCCAACCACTAAAGAGAGGTACCACTCCTGTGTCTTGACCTCTACCAACCGCCCTTGTCACTCTCAGCCATACCCTGCCAACCCTTATTTTGAGCATTTAGTCCCTCCTCTTGCACTCCGCTCCCTCACTTGGTGAATTTTCCCCCTTGGGAAAGTCTCTGCTTCTCAATGTACCAACGGGCAAACAGCTTCTTGGGCTGCATCTCGGGGAAGCACTTTTAACAGTTTATAGCTGCATGCTAGACTATTCCTGATTTTGACAGAAACAGCTGTAACTGCTTCCTCAGTGGTCTCAGTGAACAGGTGCAGCAGTTACAACAGCTATGATAATTCTACTAGGGGACAGTACAGTGGAACATGCTTGGAACCCCAGCTAAACTTGGGAAGCTGAGGCAGAAAGGTCTTGAGTTTGAGGACAGCCTGAGCTACCTTAAGACCTTGTCTGTTCACTTGAAACTAAAGGAAAAGAAATCCAACAGGTGGACCAGGAGCTGAAAGAATATCTCAAAGACTCAGAAATCAATATCAGTGGTGAAGACTGGGCCAGTGCTGAGGTACGTGACACCCAGCTGGGCCCCTCTCACCATGAGTGAAGCAGGAAAGCACCTTAGTTTTGGTTTATGTAAAAGGAAGTTAGCCAAGGAACCAGTGGGTGTGGCTGGAGAGAGCCAAGGAGGCCCACAGGAAGCCAGAAGGGGATGTGTTTCAAATTCAAAAGAAAGGTGGGGGGGGGGAGTGCAGGAGAGAGCTGGGTGGGGAGGCTACTTTCTGTACTCTCGCAGGGTGGACAAGGGTAGGAGAGAGAGTGGATGCCACGTCATTTTTCTTTTTCTTTTCTTTTATTCTTGTTTCCCCTAGTACTGAGGAGGAGCCCACAGTTTTGCTCCTATTGGGCAAGTGACATCCCTGTCCTGGCCTGTTGGTTCTTTTGGTGACTAGAATAGAATGACCAGGAACTGGTCAGAATGGAAAAGGGACAGGGGCTACTGTCATAAGCCAGCCATGGACCTCAAAGTGAGAGAGGGAGCCACAGAACAGGAACGCGCTTTCCTCAGGGATTGACGGGCTCAGCACACCAAGGCATCCTGGGAAGCACATGGGTGCGGAGGCTGCAGCGTTTGGCCAACCACCTGTGACCCCAGTACTGCTCTGGACAAATCTCTTATTTTACCTTTGAGACAGATGCCAAGTCTTCATTCTAGATGCAAGCATCTTGCTGTTCATCATTACAGCTGATCAGTACCTGAGCCTAGGTCGGGTCACACTCCTCTAGCACCCTGTGAGATGCTCTGAAGAACACCTTCCATTATGGCTTCTCAGCTCAAGAGCTCACCTGGTGCTGGTGGCCCAGCCATGGTCCAAGGAAGCCAGGTGCCAGAGAAGTGTTCAGCTCAGTGTTCTGAGGGACGTGGAGGGAATCATCTCTATGTGTGAGGTAAAAGACAAACACAAGCCGGGATGCCGTTAATGTTAATCCCAGCACTCAGGAAGGCAGATCTCTAAACCTGGTCTACAGAGTGAGTTCTAGGACAGCCAGAACTACACAAAGAAACTCTGATCAAGCAAGCAAGCACAAAATGGCATGTAATCTATGCTCTGTGGTGCAAATCTCAATGTCCTGGAGTTTTGGGCAACAGGGAAGAAAGGCAGGATGAACCAGTAAGTAGAACAGGCCAGAGTGCAAAGGCAGAGGCTCATATTAATGCGGCTCTGCCCTCGCTCTAGCCCTCCAGCTCTGAGACCCTGCTGCTCAGGAGGAGCTGGCATTGCCACCAGCACATCAAGAGTTAACGTCTGCCTGCTGCAGAGGCCCCGCAGGAGCTCAGTGCTGCCGGTAACTCAGAAGCTGAAATGTGAGAAGCTGGACGCCAGGGGCAGGCCTGGGAAAGACTGGAGGAAGAGGGTTTCCCTGGCAGAAGAACCTGCTGCTTGAGCCTTGGTTCCTTGGTCCAGGCCTTATCACACAGCTGCCCCTCCTGCCTCAAGCTAGGGTCCACAGCACCCACTCAGGGCACTTCGTGGTCCTGACTAGTATCCATGTTGACTGTGAGGCGACATTTCCATACTGCAGAGCAACAAGGACAAGAGGTTACTTCATGCAAGACTTAAGAGGACAGACACATCTCAAGGGTTCTGACCTCAGGCCCAGCCTTGAGGACCCTGCATATTGTGCAGAACAAGAGACATGGGAAATCTCCCAGGCAACCAAGTCTCTTGCTACTCAAGAGAAACATGAGGACCCCAGGCCTGGGTGCTGGCATTTCCTTTACATAAGGATGGTGGACATGACAAGAGCCAGTTAGCAGGTGGTTCTCAACCTTCCTAACGCTGAGTCCCCTTAATACAGGCCCTCGTGTTGTGGTGACTCCCAACCATAAAGTTATTCTTGTTGCTACTTCATAACTGTATTTTGCTACTGTTATAAACTGTAATGTAAGTAGTTTTGGAGCTAGAGATTTGCCAACACGGTTGGGATCCACAGGTTGAGAATCACGGAACTAGAAGCTCAAGTGCAAGGCCGAGTTGAGCGTTGGTCTCCATTCTCCCTGCTAGTCCTGAAGCCACCTGTGAGTAGAGACTCTTATGATGACCCCCTGCCCCGTTCACAGATGGAGAACGGAGGTTCAGAAACTGAACACTACACAGCCAGACAGCTGGCAAAACTGATTTGAAATTGGGCTTGTTTGACAGGTGGACTCATACCCACCACACCACAGTTCAGGAAGGAACAGGATGGGGGTGCTGCTTGCTGTCCATTCGTGGAGTGGACAAAGGTAAGGGAGACAGGGGGATGCCCCCCAATGCTGAGGAAGAAGCCACAGCTTTGCTCATATTGGGCAAGTGTCTTACCACTGAGTGACCCCTGCTGGGCTGTCTCATTCCTTTGGTGACTGGAATAGAATGGTGTGTGTGTGTGTGTGTGTGTGTGTGTGTGTGTGTAACACAGATCTATGTGCTCAATCCAAGAAGGTAAGAAGTAGAAGGCAGCAGCCCTGAAGAAGTGGTCAATGACAAACAGAAGGGCCTAGCATCTAACTGGGAAGGCTGAGAACATCATCCAGACTCTAGATTCTAGAGGGAGCTGGGAAACGCCTGGGCCTGGAGACCTAGGGACACTACCGTGCAGCAGGACACCTTTCACCCCCTTCCACATCTCTTGGGGCAACAGATAATTTTAATTTTTATTCTTTTAGATAGGTTCTCATGAATCCTAGGTTGCCCTGAAACTCAATATGTAGCCAGGATGACCATGAATTTCTCATTCTTCTCTCTCTATTTGGCAAGGGTTTAGAGGTACAGACCCTCACCCCCAGTTTGTGCTGTGCTGAGGATCAAACCGGAGGTCCTATGCATGCTAAGTGACAACTGTACCCACTGAGCCACACCCCCAGCCCCAGGGATCACTTCTGAGCTGGTGACAAGCATCCATCTATAGAAATCATAGATATTTCTGGGGTCTGGGGTTTCATGGACCTGTTTGAGAAATCAGTGACACTTGCTGTGGGGTAGTACCCTGCCAAACAGTGTTGAAAAGGATCAGAAATGCCTTTGTTGGCATCACAGCTGTGGCGAACCAGACAATCTCAGCTTCAGTGCCTGGCCTTGACTCATTTCCTCTCAGCAGCATCTCTGTCTTCCATCTGTAGATGGGAGGGTGCCAGTGGCTACACTGCACAGTTGCCGTGAACAAGCTAGCCGTCTTGTTTTGTTTGTTTTTGAGACAGGGTTTTTCTGGGTAGCCCTGGCTGTCCTGGAACTCAATTTGAAGACCAGGCTGGCCTCAAACTCTCAGAGATCTAATTGCCTCTGCCTCCAGAGTGCTGGGACTAAAGATATATGCCACCACCACCTGGCCTAGCTATTTTTTTTGTTTTGTTTGTTTGTTTCCTTCCTTCCTTCTTTCTTTCTTTTCTGTTTTTTTGTTTGTTTGTTTGTTTGTTTTTTCCGAGACAGGGTTTCTCTGTGTAGTCCTGGCTGTCCTGGAACTCACTCTGTAGACCAGGCTGGCCTCGAACTCAGAAATCCACCCGCCTCTGCCTCCCAAGTGCTGGGATTAAAGGCGTGCGTCACCACTGCCCGGCCTTTCTTTCTTTTCTTTCTTTCCTCTTTCCCTTTTCCTTCCTTCCTTCTTCCCTCCTTCCCTCCCTCCTTATCTCCCTCCCTCCCTCCCTTCCTTCTTTCTTATTTTAAGAATAGGTCTCATATAGCCAAACTGGCCTGGAACTCACTGACTTTGAATGTTTGATCCTTCTGCCTTTCACTTTTGAGTGCTAAGATTACAGGGGGTGGAGAGAAGGCTCAGTTAGGAGCATGGTTGCTCTTCCAGAGGAGGACTTCAGTTCAATTCCCAGCAAATGCATGGGAGCTCACCATCAGTTCCAGGGGATCCAGTGCCCTCTCCTGGCCTCCTTTGGCATTACATCCATGTGGTGAACATACCCATCAAATAAACATAAATTTAAAAATTACAAAACAATAACAAACACCATTATAGGCATGTGCCAATTATTATTTTTTACGATGTATTTATTTTTGTGTGCACTGATGCTTCACCTGCACGTGTGTCTGTGTGAGAGTGCCAGATTCTCTGGAACTAGAGTTAAAGACAATTGTGAGCTGCCATGTGGGCGTTGGGAATTGAACCCAGGTCCTCTGAAAGATCAGCCAGTGCTCTTAATGGCTCAGCCGTCTCTCCAGTCCCCATTTACTTTATGCATGCAGGCCAGAAGAGGGCACCAGGTTACATTTCAGATAGTTGTGAGCCACCATGTGGGGTCTGGGAATTGAACTCAGGTCCTCTGGAAGAACATCCAGTGCTCTTAACCTCTGAGCCATCTCTCCAGTCCTAGTCCTATCAACCATTGTTTTTTAATAAGTCAGGAACTTCCTAGTGTACTCAGGTTGACTTTGGACTTGATCTGTGGTTCAGGAAAGCCTTGACTCGGCTCCTCCTTTCTCAACTAAGATCTACTTTATTTTTTGTTTGTTTGTTTATTTGTTTGTTTTTGTTAAAGACAGGGTTTCTCTATGTAGCATTGAATGTTCTTGAATTTGCTTTGTAGACCAGTCTGGCCTTGAACTAACAGAGATCTGCCTGCCTCTGCCTCCCAAGTACTGGGATCAAAGGTGTGCACCATCACACCAGGCTAACATTTTATTTATTTTTTTAATCTGTGTATGTCACGTGTGTGTCGTACATGGACATGAGTGTGTGGGTGCACTGCTCATGCGCAGACCAGAGCAGAATATTGGGTATCTTTTTTCATTAACTTTTACCTTCCTGCTTTAAGTACGATAGGCTATGAAGTTGAACAAAGCTTGATGTTTTGGTTAGGTTGGCTGGCCATTGAGCTCTTGGGTCCATTTGTCTCTGCCCGGAATCCTGAGAGAAGAAACACACTCAACCAAGCCCAGCGTATTACTTGGGTGCTGGGAATTTGGACTCAGGTCTGTATGCACAGTCAGGGTTCCCTAAAGGAACAGAACCAATAAGATAAATGTTAAGATTGGCAGCTTACACAGTACAGTCTGGGTAACCCAACAATGGCTCTCTTCATGTGGGAGAGGCTGACAATCCCACAGCTGCTCAGTCCGTGAGGATGGACGCCTCAGTAGTCCTGACCTGGTTCTACACACGTGAAGGATTCCTGGATAGCCTCTGGCTTTCAGTCCACACTGGTAGCCCAAAGAAGCTGAGTTCCGACACGGTGAAGAAATGGGCCAGATGACCTCACACTCACCCACATAGGCATTGAAGCTGAAAAGCAAAGCTTTCCCCTTACATCCTCGTATCTGAAGTGGCAACTGGAGACCCCACCCACGTTTGGGATGCATTGCCCCACTTCAGACAACCCTACTGAAGCAGTCTCTCACAGTCTGCCCGTCAGTTTATCTCTTAGTTGACACCATTAACAATTACACAGAGGAAGTGCTCTTATCCATGGAGCCATCTTCCAGGCCTTCTTTTCGCCCTGTTTAAATTGTTTGCTTTTTGCTTTGCTGAGAATGGAACTAAGTGCTGGGGAAGTGCTCTACCATTGAGCTAAAACTCCAGCTTCCAGCCGAGCATTTTGAAGGTTTGTTTTCATGTTATGCTTATGAGATTTGCCTGTGTACGTGCATCATACTACGCCTGGTGCCCGTGAAGGCCAGAAGAGGGCGCTGGAACCCTTTGGAGTTGGAGTCACAAACGGTTGTGAATGCTGGAAATTAGACCTGAGTCCTTTGCAAGAGCAGCAAGTGCTCTTAACCACTGAGCCATCTCTCCAGCCCCTAGATCAGTATTATAAAAACACACTTTCAAAGCTTAGAAAAATTGGCTGTGTAAACCTTTAATCCCAACACTTGGGAGGCAGAGGAAAGTAGGTCTCCTAGTTTGTGTCCAGTCTGGTTTACAGAGCAAGTTCCAGGACAGCCAGGAGTACCCAGAAAAACCCTGAGCCCCCCCCCAAAAAAAAAGGAAGAGAGAGAGGGAGGGGGGATTTGGTTAGCATAACAATGTCTTTCAATGCCTCCAAGTCATTTATATAATAGAAGATACCAGGTGAATACATTAAAAAATATTTGAGGGACCGGAGAGATGGCTCAGCTGTTAAGAGCACTGGTGGCTCTTCCAGAGGTTCTGAGTTCAATTCCCAGCAACTACATGGTGGCTCACAACCATCTGTAATGGAATTTAATGCCCTCTTCTGGTCTGCAGGTGTACATGCAGCTAGGGCACTTATGTAGATTAAATAAATTTTTTTAAAAATGATATCCAGAAAAGGAACAATCTGGGAAACCCCAAAAGACTAATGGTTCATATTCCATGCACTGGGGATGTGGGCCATCAGATGGCTGTCAGTCAAACAGCCACAGGCTGCTGTGTTGACTGCTCCAGTGTCCCCTTTAAGGTCCAGATCAACAACTGAACCTACAGCCAGTGATGGAGACAGCATTACACAGAAATGTGAATGGTCCTGAGGAAGAGGAGATGGCACTCAGACTGGGAGGACGGACTTGATCGGGATGTAGGAGAGGCTAGCCCTCACACACCTGGGCAGCTTAGAGACGTGACAGGGAAAGAGGCTAGCAAGAATGAAAATCACTGAGCCCAGATAGCAGGTTTATGGTCAAAGGGTAGAGAGTGAGTCCTGCTCTTGCAGCCGGCCAGGTGACTCACAACATTGAACTCCAGCTCTGGGAGATCCAATGCCCTAGGCCTCTTTGGGTCCCTGCACTCATGTGTACACACCCACACATACAATTTAAAATAGAACATTTTTAAAAAAGATTTATTCATTTTATTTGATGTGTATGAGTGTTTTATCTGCATGTACATCTGTGCATTGCGTGTGCGTCTGCTGCCTGTGGAGGCCAGAAGATAAAGTCAGATACCCTGAAACTGGAGTTGCAGTGGGTGAGCTATCCTGTAGGTGCTGAGAAAGGACAGGTTCCCTGCAAGAGTAGCAGGTGCTAAGTCTTCGCCTATGAACCATGTCTCCAGCCGGCCACTGAGCCCAGAGACAGTAGGCTTCTTCTGACACCCTGCCTCCTTTCAGCAAGTTCCAGGAGGTGCTCAGCTTCGAGGGTACAGAAACAGTGGCAAAAACAGAAAAGCCCATTATTTTGTATGCTAATTATAACAAAACTTAGAAGAGGCCTTTGCTCCTACAGGATTTAGACAGGGCATCGAAGAGACTCTGCTTGGGCACTGAGTCTCCTCTTTGGAGAAGTCCCAGGTCCTGGGCCAGCCTCCTGATTCGAATCCAGTAGCCTCCAGGTGTGAGGCCTCACATATACACCGCAGCTGTCTTCAGACACACCAGAAGAAGGCATCAGATCCCATTACAGATGGTTGTGAGCCACCATGTGGTTCCTGGGAATTGAACTCAGGACCTCTGGAAGAGCACCCGGTGCTCTTAACCCCTGAGCCATCTCTCCAGTCCCCGAACTCAGTGCGCTTAACTGCTGAGCCATCTTTCCAGTTCCAGCCTTCCAATATTAAACGACCACACATGCTTCTGATGTAGAAGCTCCTTAGAAGATCCCCAGCAGCTTCCCCGACCTCAGGTAGGGCCTAGGGAGCAGAAAGGGATGTCCGTCTGCAGCAGGCCAAGCCTTGAGGCTCTGCAGCTGAAGTGCACTTGCTGGGACTGATCAGTGTGTTTCCCCGCCCACTTCCCCTGCCCACTGCTTCCCTCAGCTTTCCTGTGCAGCCCATAGCCCTCTGCTGGGGACTCAGACCTTACAAAACTCTTGGGAAAGCAAAATGGAAGCAGAGCTAGGTGGGCTGGTGATGCATGCCATCTGCCACTCCAGGTGAAGTGTGAGGATCTCAAGTTCAAGGCCAGCCTAGGCAACTTATTGAAGCCTTGCTTCAGAATAAAAAGTGGAGAGTCCTGGGTGGGTCTGGAGATGCAGCTCAGTTGGTAGAATGGTTGTAAGAATGTAGAATGATAACATGTCAGCCAGCATGAAGCCCTGGGTCTGATCCTGAACACATGGACTGAATGAGAGCACACACCTGTCATCCCAGGTGACCTTGAACTTCTGCTCTTCCTGGCTTCACTTCTCATGGCTGTATAATGAGTTTGAGGTCAGCCTGGGCTACGTGAAACGATGTCTTAATTTAAAGGGATGGGGGATGTTGCTGGGGATACAGCTGAGTGATAGAGGGCCTGACTGTAAGGCACAAGACCCTGGGTTCAGTGCCCACTATTGAAAAAAGAAACAGTAGGGCTAGAAAGATGGTTCAGTGGTTAAGAGAGCTTGCTGCTCTTGCAGAGGACCCTAGTTCAGTTCCCAGCAACCACATCAGGCAATTGACAACTGCTTGTAACTCCGGCTCCAGGAGACCTGATAGGCTCCTCTGGCCGCTTTGGGCACCTGCACTTACATGTGCACACACTCACACAATCCATCCCATACACACTTAATTTTTTAAAAAGTAAATAAAATCTTAGGAAAAAAACAAACATCAGGGCTGGAGAGCTGACTCTGCAGTTAAAAGCACTGGCTGCTCTTCCAGAGGACCCAGGTTCAAGTCTCAGCACTTATATGACAGCTTAAAACTATTTATAACTCCAGTTCCAGGGGATCCAACACCTGTCTTCCTAGGACAACAGGTACACGTGTGGTGCAAAGCCGTGTATGCAGACAAAACACCATTCACATTAGAAAAATTAATAAAACAAGAGAAAGAGGGTTGCAATTTGGGAGTATGTCCTTGAAGACTGTATTCGACCACAACGTAAGTCAGAGAAAGAGAAGTGGTAGTTTTCACTGTGTGTCCTCTGGGCCAGGCAAGTGCCAAGAGGTCTGGATGCACTATCTCATTCAGTCCTGAAGAGAATCCCAGGATGCCAGAGATGAAGACAGTGAGCTGCTTAAGGCTGAGACTGAGTAGCCCTGGTGGATAAAAGCTTGTAGTTGGTCACCGGCTGGGTACAAGCTCCAAGCCAGTCCCATGGCAGTGCTAGTAGACTTGAGTGTCACTCAGGAAGGGACCTTACTCACAATTTCTTGTAGCAATAAAAGCTTTTATGTCGGTGTGAGCTTCTGAGTCCCCCACAGCAGTCCAATCACCTCCTTGGAGACCCCTTCAGGGATGAATTAGGAGTTGACTCAAGCTAAGAAGAGTCCAGCCTGGGGCCTTGCTAGAACTCATTGAAAGCTGCAGACCTGTAACTTCTTGGCCTCTCCTTTGGAAGTACCAGTTTGAGATCAAAGCAAATAAGGAAGCTACTCCTTTGGCTCCAGTAATTGCCATACCCGTAGGTAATGGCACTTTTAACTCAGATTTAATCTGTCCTGGCCCCAGGCTATCCCAGTAGAGCCTTTAATAGTAACTTAGGGGCTGAGACAAGGAGAAGAATTAGGTCTTATCTTTCTCCAGACCCACTGTTTGACCTTTCCAGCTTGCATCCCTTGTGGGGATGTTTTCTCCCGCTGGAATTCAGCTTCCAGACTTCAGATCCAAGGCAGTGGCCAGTAGCAGAGGCACAAGTCTCCCTCCAGACTCAATCAGTCACGTTCCAAAGGTGCAGAGGCAGGGGACACGCCTGAGGCAGCCTGAGGCTTTAGTCTTCTTCTGCTATCTGCAGCCTCAATCCCCTTTCTTTTGCCTCCTCTTCTCCGCCAGACTAGGCTTTGAGTTTCCTTTCCAGAGACATTCCACTGGAACACACAGAAAGCCACTGGTGCTGGAGACTCCATGAGCTTCTTCAATGACCAGCTTCCAATCTCATCAATATATGTGAGCTTGAAGATTTTTTTTTTTAAGATTTATTTATGTGCCGGGCAGTGGTGGCGCACACCTTTAATCCCAGCACTTGGGAGGCAGAGGCAGGTGGATTTCTGAGTTCGAGGCCAGCCTGGTCTACAGAATGAGTTCCAGGACAGCCAGGGCTACACAGAGAAACCCTGTCTTGAAAAAACAACAACAAAAAAAGATTTATTGTATGTATATGAGTACACTGTAGCTATCTTCAGACGCATCAGAAGAGGGCATCAGATCCCATTACAGATGGTTGTGAGCCACCATGTGGTTGCTGGGAATTAAACTCAGGACCTTTGGAAGAGCAGGCAGTGCTCTTAATCACTGAGCCATCTCTCCAGCCCCGGGTTCTTTTATTTTTATACATTTATTTATTGTGGGGTTGGAAGGATGGCTCAGTGAATACAGGTGCTTGCTGCTTGACATGCAGGCCTGCCAAACCTGAGCCTGATCCTCTGACCCCCAAAACCATGTGACTCTACAAAGTAGTCTTCTGACCTCTGCATCCCTGGACCTAATAATAATAATAATAATAATAATAATAGATTTATTTTATTTAGATTATGGTATGGGGGAGGGTCTGGGTTTGTGCACATGAGTACAGGTACCCGTGGAGATCAGAAGAGTATCAAATCTCCCTGGAGCTGAGTTACAGGACAGACATAATGTAGGTGCTGGGACTTGAACTCAGGCCTTCTGCAGGAGCAATACATGCTCTTAACCACTGAGTCACCTCATCAGTGCATACAAACTTAATTTTAAGGATTATCTATGTATTTTATACATGAGTGTTTTGTCTGCATATATACCTGACACCAGAAGAGGGCACTGGATTCCCATTTTAGGTGGTTATGAGCCCCCATGTGGGTGCTGGGAATTGAAATCAGGTCCTTTAGAAAAGCAGCCAGGGCTCTTATCCACTGACACTTCACTAGCTCCCTGGATCATTTTCCTAAGAGTTTCAGTGAGACAATGTCTAAGACATTGGATGCATTCTTTATAACACTATAGAATTTAGTGGTTTTAGCCATAGTTACAGTATCCTGTGCCCACAATCTATTTTGGAACATTTTTTGTTGTTGCTTTGTTTTTTGTTTTTTGAAGACAAGGTTTCTTTGTGTCATCTTAGTTGTCCTAGAACTCAATCTGTAGAGCAGGCTGGCCTCAAGCTCAGAGATCAACCTTCCTCTGCCTCCTAAGTGCTGGGATTAAAAGTACACACCGGTAGTTTATGTTTAATGCCAGCATGTAAGTTTCAGGCCAGCCTGGATTCTGGAGTAGAACCCTGTCTTAAAATAAAAAACAAACAAACAAATGAATAAAATAGAGAGGGCTGCTGACGTAGCTCAGTTGATAGAGGGCATGCCCAGAACTTATGAAGCCTTGGGTTTGATCTTTGACATCACATACAGCAAACAAGGTGGTACACACCTGTCGTCTTAGCATTTGGGAAGTGGAGGCAGGAAAATTGTTAAGTTCAATATCATCCTACATTACATGGCCAGTACAAGCCACCGAAGGAAGCAAAAGACCTACACCAACATATAAAATGGGCTGGAGGGATGACTCAGTGGTGAAGAGCACTGCCTGGCTGGAGGG
>NW_021620577.1:2432939-2531022 GCF_004785775.1 Grammomys surdaster | reverse complement strand
GTCAGTGGTGAAGAGCACTGCCTGGCTGGAGGGATGACTCAGTGGTGCAGAGCACTGCCTGGCTGGAGGGATGACTCAGTGGTGCAGGGCACTGCCTGGCTGGAGGGATGACTCAGTGTGAAGAGCACTGCCTGCTGTTTGTTTGTTGTTTGTCTCATATTAATCACTCCGCTAATAATAATTGTGTTATAATACAAATGAAAGTGAGGCCAGCCTGCTCTACCGAGTGAATTCTAAGACAGCCAAGGCTACACAGAGAAACCCTTTCTCAAAACAAAACAAAACAAACAAGAAGGAGAGCAGGGTCTGCTCTTTAAGAAGATCTGGGTTCAATTTCCAGCACCTACATGGCAGCTGACATCTCTCTGTAACTCCAGTTCCGGGGACTCTGACATCTCAGACATGGCACTCGGGTGATGGACAGACAAACATGCAGCAAAGCTGTATGCCATAGACCTAAACAAACAAAACACAACTAAAGCAAGCGTGCCCTGGCAGCTCACACTTTTAGTCTCAGCACTCAGCAGGCAGAGGCAGGTGGGTCTCTGTGAGTTTGGGGCCAGCTTAGGGTACATGGGATCCTACCTTTGTGTGTGTTTAAGATTTATTATTTTTATGTGTATGGATTTTTTTCCTGCTTGAGTTCCTCATGCAGAGGAGGACACTGAACTGGACTGAACTCTGCAATAGCAGTAAGTGCCATCCCTTCAACCCTGAGACCACTTTAAAAGAAAACTCATGATATCTTCAAGATTCCTTCACGTAGCATCCAGTGGTTCATTCCTTCCTAAATATCCTATCGGTAGACTGCAGTTTGTCCATCTCCTGATGGACACAGGGCAGTCCTCTAAGACTTGATGATATAGAACATTTGGAACCAGGTATGGTAGCAAATGCAGGCAATTCCAGCATCCACAGGGACCTCCTGAGCTTCAGGCTAGCCTCAGTGACCCTGCTTCTTTTTTTTTTTTTTTTTTTTTTTTTTGGTTTTTCGAGACAGGGTTTCTCTGTGTAGCCCTGGCTGTCCTGGAACTCACTCTGTAGACCAGGCTGGCCTCGAACTCAGAAATCCCCCTGCCTCTGCCTCCCAAGTGCTGGGGCTAAAGGCGTGCGCCACCACTGCCCGGCTGTGACCCTGCTTCTTAAAAATGGAGAATGAAGAGGAAAAAGAGGAGGAGAAGAAGGAGAAGGAGGAAGAAGAAGAGGAAGAGGAAGAAGATGAAGGAAGGAAGGAAGGAAGGAAGGAAGGAAGGAAGGAAGGAAAGAGAAGCAGAGGAACAGAACTTTTGGTACAAGGCTCCATGCTACAGAGTCAAGCCTGGAGCTGTAACTCAGTGATACAGTGAGAGAGAGAGACTGGTAAGCAGCAGTGGGAAGACCTGATTATCATCTCCAGCACTGCAAAGAAAACCCAGAGAGGATAGTGAGATGGCTCAGTCAATAAGGGTGCTTGCTGCTAAGTGCGCGCGTGCACCCGTGTGTGTGTGTGTGTGTGTGTGTGTGTGTGTGTGTATGTGTACTTGTGCAGAGGCTGGAGGTCAACCTCAGGTGTATTTTATACACTTATCTATCATGCATATGGGGTACGTGTGGATGTATTCGAGGGAACAGAGTGTGGGAGTCAGCTTTCTCCGTCCACCATTTAGGTTCCAGGTATTGAACTCAGGTCTTCCAGCCCAGCAGCAAGCACTCACCTTACCATCCTGCTGGCCCCACCTTGTTTTCTGGGTCTCTTAATGACCTGGAGCTTGCCAAGGTTAGACTGCTAGAGTGCCTAGACAGCATGCCCTCAGGACCTGTCTGTCTTTACCTCCCCAGTGTAGAGATCCCAAGTGCTACCAACTCTCTGACTGATCCAGGTCTCCAACCTTCTCCTCCCATCTTTCTCTACAGGGAGTTCATGACTCTTTTGTGTAGCCTTGAACCTCTTGGGGGACTCGAAAGGCATCCCTGTCTCCTTCACTCCTAGTATTACATTCTTTTAAAGTTTTTATTTATTTACTTTGATTTGATGTGTATGGGTGCTTTGCCTGCATGGATGTGTACCACAGGCATTCCTGGCGAGGCTGGAAGGTGTTAGAGTCCCTGAAACTGAAGCTGCAGATGGCTGTGAGCTGCCCTGTCCTTGCTGGGAATCACCCATGCGAGTGAAGTGCTCCTCTGAGGAGCAGCCAGAACTCTTAACTACTCAACCATCCCTCTGGTCCCTAGTATCCCCACCACTTCCCTACTCCCACCCTTCTTCTCTCCCTCCCTAAAGTTACTTTTTACCTGACTACATACCTGGAGAGGTGACAAGCCCTTTCCAGACAATAAAAGCATCTCCCAGAAGATGATATCCATGATGGTTTAGCATACCCTTGTTCTATATAGGGTGCTCTTTACTGCGACAGGTCCACAGAAGCAGTGCCTGCTCATCTGTCATCCCTGGAGGCAGGTCAGTCTCTGACTCCATCCCTAGCACTGAGATTGGAAAGGGAGGACCAGAGGATCTCTCTCTGGTTGAAGTCATCCAAGTCTGGCCTCCACACAGGGTTCAGGCAGTGATGTCAGGTATCAGTCTCAGCCACAGATGATAACTGCCTGCAAAGCTAAGTGACCTCGGACAACTAACTTAATCTTCCTGAGCCTGATTTCCTCCCAGATAACAGGGAGCACCCACTTTCAGCTATCCTGATAAAACAAAACAAAAAACCAAACAAACCAGAATCCATAAAACACTTGTCACCTGCTTAAAACAATAAGCCATTATCACCATAAGTCCATTCTTTTTCTGGACTCCAGCCACACCAGGCAGCACTGTCGACAGAATGCATTCAGGTGGTCTGTTCCCCTGCTTCCTTCGGGTCTTTTTGGGGCACGATTTCACGTGGTTCATCTTGCCCTCAAAACTGCTACACAGCTGAGGCCGACCTTGAATCCTGATGCTCCTGCCTCCACTTTCTAGAGTGCTGGGATTGCACAGGGGCAGCCCTGGTTTTCTGTGATGCTGGACAGTACTTGACTACTGAGCCACGTCTCTAGCCCCTTTCTTCAGGTCTTAGTCACCTTCTCAGCTACTCTACTGTTATTGACCTCGGGCAACTAACTGGGCAGGCACTGCTTCTGTGGACCTTGTACTCATCTGACAGCCTATTGGTTTTATTTTTGTTAGTTTTGTCTGGAACCAAAGCCCCAGAGCTGTTCTACTTTTTACGCCGGTGCCGATGAAGGAATCCCTATGGATTTCTGCTGTAAGCCAGACTCTGGGGACTTGGACAAGGAGGGAGGACAGGGATGGAGTCGGGGAGGACCATTGGACAAAGCTTCGCCACACCTACGGACGGCTTCGAGCTCCTCCCCGCGACTGGCAGTGGAGAACGTACACGAGGTCATCTCCCGGGCGCTCCCGGCCGGAAAGAGGCCCCTTAAGGGCCAGAGGGGCGGGACGCCTGAGGCTAGCCACGCCCCCAACTGCATGTCTCTCTGTGTGGGCGGAGCCAGCAGGGCTAAGATGTGCTTGCACTTCCGCGCCGAGTTGCCTCATTCATATTTATGAACCGGTGGGGGCGGGGCCCGGCTCGCCTTCAGCGCCCCGCCCCCGGCCTAGGAGCCCGCCCCGGCGGAGGCTCAAGCCCCAGCGGGGCGCCCCCGGCTTCCGCTTTGGGGAGGGAGTTTCCACTTGGTCACGACTCAAAAATGTGTCGCGGCCGCTCCTCCCTGCCCCAGGGTGTGTCTGTGGGGTCTCCTCCATGCGAAGGAAAGAGCAAAGAGGCAAGGAAAGGATTGCTCTTCTCCCCTGGGAAAGGATAGAGAAAACGCAGGGTAGACCCGCTGCTAGCCGTGTCGGTGCCTGTAATTAACCTTTTCTTTTTTCAGGAGATGGGTTTCAAACTCAGTACCTCAAGCATGCTAGGCCAGCATTCTACAACTGAGCTAGACCTTCGGCTGTATTCTCCTTTCTTGTCAGGCCCTGTACCCTCTATATGAACTACCTTTTAAACATCCCAACAAGAAGTCAACAATTAAACTTAAAAATGTCCCCACTATTTCACTGACGTGAGTGTTATCACACAAGAAGCTCAAAGACGGCTGGGCAGTGGTGGCGTCTTTAATCCCAGCACTTGGGAGGCAGAGGCAGGCAGATTTCTGAGGCCAGCCTGGTCTACAGAGTGAGTTCCAGGACAGCCAGGGCTACACAGAGAAACCCTGTCTCAAAAGAAACAAAACAAACAAACAAACAAACAAACAAACAAACAAAAAACCTAAGGAGCTCAAGGACGGCTGAGATTTGACGAGACAACACAGCGGGCTTCCTAGGTACCTGGTGCTTGATCCTCTACCACTCACTCATAACTGAGGCTTTCCCTAAGGCCCTCCTGTCTTACTATGTGCAGCCAAGGGGCAAGTTGTCTCAGTGTTCAAGTCCCAGGGAAGCCAAAGCACCAAGGCTTCTTAGGCAAGGACAGACTTCTTAAGCAAAATAAAAAAGGCAGGCGCTGGGGACAGCCAGACATTCCAACCGGCTGTCACTTAGGCGTGCCAGCTCAATGTAACTGCATGGGTTGCATGTCCATGAAGCCAGACTGCTGAACGATTCCAGCCAGGGGCTTTTTTAGGGTGGAGTAGCCAGTGTGGATATCCCCACTTGCTGTGTTATTCTCCCACTGGGGCATCCAAAGCCTATTCCCAACTTCTGAAATGAATCCTTGAGGCTCTTTAGGATGGATCTTTCTGAGAGTGTGTTCTGATTATACCAGACTTAGCCAGGTGCTTGGTGTGTCCTGAACATTTTCTCCGTGGCCCTATAGGCACTGTATAGTCAGACCCAGGGTGGGCCTTACTTCTCACCCTAGGCCTGCTTTTTCTCCCGGATAATAGTATGAGGAACAGCCAGGGCCACTTCCAGAATAAACACCCCACCCATAGGCAGCCCCAGCCCTGCAGACTCAGCAGGGCCAGCAGCAACCAACAAATTGCTGGAGTGTTGCTCACAGCTCACAGTGCCCACTGCTGAAGGTTACTAAGTCATCTGTTCTCCTTCCTCCTATCCACCCTTTTACCTAGGCCTTGGCTAACATGAGTTGTAGCATCAAGAACAACGAGAGATACCATTTGTTTCCTTTTCTCTTCCAGCCACACTGGCAGAAGCCTTTCCATGAGCTTTCCACTGGGCCTCTTGCAGCCGGGTAAGGAATCCTGCAGACTGCTGTTCCACAGGAGGGAGTGAGGTTAGAGAGCTAGTGCTTTGCCTTAGGCAACAGAGTTTGAGACCTGTTTATTCATCCTGAGTCCCAGCATGTCTCCCATTTTTGTTTTCTACCCTCTGTCTGTCTGTCTATTTGTCTCTCTGTCTCTCTCTCCACCACTGCCTGGTTGTCTCCTGTTTTTTCAACCTAAGGTCTCAAGTTTACTTGCTTGTGAATGTTAATATTAAACGTCCATGCCACCACACCTGGCTTTGCAACATAAGCCTAAATGCTCATATATATATTTTTTTTTCCAGACAGGGTTTCTCTGTGTAGCCCTGGCTGTCCTGGAACTCACTCGGTAGACCAGGCTGGCCTCGAATTCAGAAATCCACCTGCCTCTGCCTCGCAAGTGCTGGGATTAAAGGCGTGCCCCACCACTGCCCGGCAGTTCAAGGCTCATTTATGTTGCTTTGTATCTTTTACACTCTTGGCTTCAGCCTCGGAAAAGACAGAATCTTTGCTATGCCTCTGGTGTCTTTATGGGCCTAGCCCTGTGTGTTAACTGAAGAAGCAGTCCTTAAACTCTCATATCGTACACAACGCTCTCCCTAAGGTGTCCTGAGCATGAGCAGTAATCCTTTGGGGGTATGACAGGTAAGAGGTCCCTCTATACTCAGTGATCTCCTCAAAGGCTTGGGTGGGGCTGCCTAGCCTGGCACATACAGTTAGCCTTTAATAAACAGCAAATGGACACATAAGAGCTTAATACTCAGCCAAGTATGGTATCACAAGCCTTTGATCTCAGCACTGGGAGGCCAAGGCAGATCTCTGTGAGATCTTTTTCTTTTCTTTTTCTCAAGATTTATTTATTTACCAAAAACAAACAAACAAAAGAAGCCAGATGGTGGTGGCCCATGCCCTTAATCCAGGCACTCAGAGTTGGAGGCCAGCCTGGTCTAAGTGATTTACAACACAGTTAAGAATATACAGAGAAACCCTGTCTCAAAAAAAAAAAAGTATTTTTTAAATGCACAAGCATTTTGTCTTCATGAATGTATACCACATGCGTGCCCAGTATCTGTAGAGGTCAGAAGAGGGCACTGGATCTTCTGCAACTGGAGTTGCATACGTTTGTAAGCCACCATGTGCCTGCTAAGAACTAAACCTAGGTTCTCTTCAAAAGCAAGAAGTGCTCTTAACCACTGAGCCATCTCTCCAGACTTCTCTGAATTCATGACCAGGCTGGTCTACAAAACAAGTCCAGCTGGGCGGTGATGGCGCACACCTTTAATCCCAGCACTTGGGAGGCAGAGGCAGGCGGATTTCTGAGTTCGAGAGTTCGAGGCTAGCCTGGTCTACAGAGTGAGTTCCAGGACAGCCAGGGCTACACAGAGAAACCCTGTCTCGAAAAACAAAACAAAACAAAACCCCAAAAAACCCAACAACAACAACAAAACTAACGAGCAAACAAAAAACGACAAAAAAATAAAAGATCATGCTAAGCAGTTTTTGAACGGATGTGGATTGAAGACATATTCAACACATGGTCTCTTTGCCGTGCTTTGTTCTAGGTGATGCGGACAAGTATTGTCCCACGGAGCCACACCCCCAATCCAATACATGTTTACTAGTAAAAGATTAGGACACCAAATTCAGCCTTAAGCTATCCCAACCAGTCATAGTTAAGAGGCATTTACTCCTCTACAAGGGAAAACACACTGAGTCCTACGGTGGGGGCTTACCAGATGGTATGAGAAAACCACTCTCCTTCCACTTCAGTGGCACGAGAGGAAGGAAGCCTCTGAGAGAAGGGCTCTGAGAGAGGAGAGGACCAGGACCAAGACACTAAGAACAGAGAGGATCTCTATTTACCCGTTGTTTACCATGAAGAACTCCAAGAAAACCTGCCTGACCCTTTTGGTTCCTTTCCTTTCCAGATATCTGATGTCCTAGGGAGCCAGTGGGTTCAAGTGCATACTTTGAAATCAAACCACTGAGATTGTAACCTGAACTATACTTCCTACTAGCTTATAAAACTTGACTATCACCAGAGGTTGGGGTGGAATGGGGGCAGTCGGGGGTGGGGGTCATACACCTTTAATCCCAGCACTAGTTTATGAGTTCGAGGCCTGCTACACAAAGAAAACCTATGTTGAAAAACAAAACAAGTAACCACAACAAAACCATTGGCTATGCCAATGTCCCTTTGCCTCAGTTACCACTTCTGTAAAATGGGAATAATGGGACCCATTCTTGAAGTTGTTGGGAATATAGTGAAAATGTACAGAGAAAATGGTACAGAGAAAGAAGTGAGCCGGGCGGTGGTGGCGCACACCTTTGATCCCAGCACTTGGGAGGCAGAGGCAGGCGGATTTCGAGTTCAAGGCCAGCCTGGTCTACAGAGTGAGTTCCAGGACAGCCAGGGATACGCAGAGAAATCCTGTCTTGAAAAACAAACAAAAAAAGAAAGAAAGAAAGAAAGGGAGAGAGAGAGAGAAAGAAAGAAAGGAAGGCTGTGTGAATTAATTACAATTTGAAAACAAATTAAAGAAGAAAAAAAAGAAAGAAAGGAAGGAAGAAAGACCAGCACTTGGGAGGCAGAGGCAGGCGGATCTCTGAGTTCGAGAGTTCGAGGCCAGCCTGGTCTACAGAGTGAGTTCCAGGACAGCCAGGGATACACAGAGAAATCCTGTCTCGAAAAACAAAAAAAAAAAACAAAAAAAAAAAAAGAAAGAAAGAAAGGAAGAAAGAAAGAAGTGGTATTTGAGATAAAATTTAGTATCCCCAGCCAGCTTTAAAATTCAGATACTCCTGGCTCAGCCTCCTGAAGAACAGCTGCCTGGATCCAGGTCTAACCCACTACTATACCAAGTTTAGCAGTTTCTCTTCAGTTTTTTTTTTATTTACTTACTTAGTTTTGTTTTCTGAGGTAGGCTTACTCTATGTGGCCCTGGTTGTCCTGGGACTTACTAGGTAAACCAGGCTGGCTTCAAACACTTTATTTTTTAAATGCTGAAGATAAGATCTCACTTTGTAGCCCAGGCTGCCCTGGAATTCACGATGTAATTAAGGCTGACCTCAAACTTGTGGTGATCTTCCCAAGTGCTGGGATTTCAGGCTTCTGTCTTTAATCTTGTTGGTTTTGCAGAAAAACATCCTAATTTTGCTAACTTTTTTTTTCTCTCAGTAGTTATGAGGGCACTAGTCAGTCCTGGAACTGGCTCAACATGTAAGACTAGTCATACTAAGTGTACCTCCATCCGGGCAGTGGTGGCCCACGCCTTTAATCCCAGCACTTGGGAGGCAGAGGCAGGCGGATTTCTGAGTTCGAGGCCAGCTTGGTCTACAGAGTGAGTTCCAGGACAGCCAGGGCTACACAGAGAAACCCTGTCTCGAAAAACCAAAAAAAAAAAAAAAAAAAAAAGTGTACCTCCATGTTCCCAGATTTCAGACAGGAGGCGTCATTACTGTTTACCACCTAGCCTCCAGGATGCAGAGTCTGAATTCTCCCTCTGAACAAAACAAAGAAAAACGTTTTGAAGTGAAGTTTCTTAGGCCCAAGTTTTCCTCAGCTGGGGTTGTTGGCCTTTTGTCTCTAACTTTACACAGCGCCTGGTGAACCACAAGCACTTGATACTTTGTTTCTGGAATCAAGGGCTGAACCTAGGAACAAGTGCTGTACTACTACGGCTATACCCCTAGCCCCCCAATAAGCTTTTGCCTTTTCCTATTTATTAAATAGATTTATGCTAGTCAGCCAGTTTCACACTACGGATGTGCCTCAGGACCTGTAGTCAGCTTAGGTGAGATACTGCACTAGGACTAGGTTAACAGAACAGCTGAATTGCAGATTCAAGATGCCGGGAGAGGGCGCCTTGCAGTCCTTCGCCTCTGACTCTGGTGATGTTCGGATAGCGGAAGGATCCAGAGTCGGCCCTTAACAGCCCCCTCCTGGAAGCTTTAGGTCCCGTAGCTGGCCTTCCCCGGGTCCATCTGCCAGCTAATGTTTAACTCAGCAGCACTGCGACATAATCCACACAGGGGAAATGGGGTTGGGAGGCGGCATTATCCCCACCTTACTCCTAGTGAATCGTCCTTCCTAAATCCCTTTCGTGTATTAAAAGAATATAAAAAACCTAGTAAGTGTCTTCGTTCAAACCGAAGCAACCATCATGACTAGACAATCAGTTAAGAGCACTGACTATGTACCCATTTGATCACCATGTCAGGAGCACCAATGTGCCTACCTTCGCACCAGACCAGGAGCGCGTGCCAAGAGCAGTGCCTGGGGATGGGGATGCCCCGTGATCAAGACTCACGTCCTGATGTGGCTCTGGCACAGACCGAGACATCAAATGCCCGAATGAAAACAGAATTCCAAGCCGGGTTAGCACTTCGCCTACTGGAGATGCTGACTTTGAAGTGCCTTTTCCTTTCCTGTGTTCAAGTCCTGCTTCGGAGCAGGAGGGCTGTCTTTTTGAACTGAGACTTGTCACCAGACAGCCGACAGGTAAAGATACTAGGCGTGGACTCAGGAATCGCCCAAAGAAAACACTAAAGAACGCCAAGTCTGAGCTTCCCAGGAAAAGGTGGGAAACAGCTTGGCTGCGGGTGTGCAAGCGTTACTGACTTACATCCACTTTTCAGTGACCAACTCATTGAACTTACTGACCCCAAGTGCGATGACCCCGGCGGCGCTCAGATTGGGGGACCTAGGTTGTCCAGACGGCTGTCACCAAGATAACGGAATCCTGAATTGGTTGTGGCCAGGCCTTGTGCTTATTTCACCAGGAGGGCAATTGAGGCTGAAGACAAGGCAAAGCTGGGAGAGTGAAGCGTGGCCTCGAACCTGTCGGAATCGAAAAGGCCTTTGCCTGTGCGTTCCTGGAACTGGACTGGGCGGGGAAATCAGGGCTTCGGAGAGGCATTTCTACCACCTCCGCGGCTGCCAAGGGCCGCGGGGCCCCGGCCAAGGTGACCCCGCAGGAGGAGGGGAGGGTCCCCGCCCCTCGCCCGTTGTGGCCGCCTCCATCTTCCCGGTCCTTGGGGCTTTTCCTCCGGGCCGGCGCGCCCGCCCCTCTCCCAGGCTTCCCCAGGGGCGGGATATCTCTCCCTCCCCCCGCCCCCCAGGCCTTGTCCTAGCGCTGCCCTCGGGCTGGGGGCGGGACCGCGGCCGGAGAGGGGGGGGAGCGGAGGAGGACGCGCGCCTCCGCTACGGCGGGGCTCCCTCCTTCGCTCCCCCCTCCCTCCCGGTGCCCGCTCCTGCGGCTGTCCGCCCTTCCTCCCCTCCCCCGGCCCAGCCCCCTCCCCCCGACGCGCACGCTCCGCCTGGCAGCTGGCGCCCCGGGCCTGGGGCCGCAGTAGTGAGAGGGGTTTGCAGGGAGGGCGGGAGCGAGCGAGCCGCGAGGGAGGGAGGGAGGCCGCCCCCCGCGCCCCTCCTTCTCGCCCTCCTTCGCGGCCGCCAGTCCCTCCTCCCGCCCCCTCCCTCCTCTTCTCTCCTCCCTCCCTTGCAAAGACATCCCCGCACGGCCCGGCCGCCGCGGCCACCTTCCCTGCCCCGAGCTGCAGATGTGGCGGAGCGGCCGGGCGCCGGGCGGCCGCGCTAGGGGAGCCCGTGCCCCGTGAGCCTCGCGCCCCGGCCCCCGCCCGCCCCGGCCCTCCCCCTCGCCTGCTCCCCGCTGCCCCACGACCGCCGGAACCCGCAGCCGGAGCCAGTCAGCCCGGCAGCCGAGGTAGGAAGCCCCCGGGCGTCGCGCCGGGAGGACGCGGACCGAGCCAGGGACTTGCCTGCTGTGCGGGGCCGCGGAACCCGAGGGTCGCCTCCCCCTCCCTCGTCCGCGCCTCGCTCCGGGCCATTGTGAGCCCTCGCTGAGGCCCCTGCGCTCGCTGGTTTTGCGCGCTCCCTTTCTCGCCGGCTCCCTGGCTGGGTCCTTCGATCTCACCGTCTTTTCTCCTTCCTTCCCTCCTTCTGTTTGGGGGCCGAGCTGAACTGTGGCCGGGCCCGGGGCGGGCGCAAACTTCAGTGGGGAAGTTGGGCGTCCTCAGTAGGGGTGCTCTGAGAGGTGAGAGGGGTCCACCCGAAGCCTGGGTATGAAGTTGTACGGGGCATCTGGCAGCCGCCTTTGCTCACCGCTGAGCTTAGGTTATTTGAAAGGTGCCCTCGCTTTCTGGGGAAAGTCCTTCTCTTGCTACCCTTAGCAAGCCCTGGGGAAGGCAGGGAGGGGGGCGTCCCTTGGTTCAGCATTAGGAGTTGGAGTACTGTCTAGCGTTTGGTCCACTCCTGAAGAAGGATGGATGGAAGCAGGTAAGGGACCTGGCAGGATGGAGAGGGTGAGTGATTGCATCCTAAGGGTGGGTCTAGAGGAGGGGACGAGGCAGGTGCATCCCCCTCCTACCAGGATGAGGCTTGCACCTCCCAGGCAGGCCCCCTGGGACGGGCCTGGAATCCAGGCTGGCACCTGGACGCTTTGGCATACTGCCCTACCCAGTGGGGTACTCAGGCCACAGCAGGGCAGCATGCTGCCTGTCTGCCTCTCCAGGAGGGCCCGCCCAGCCAGAGGGTGGCAGGGAAGCACTGGTTGCAGGGAGTTGCCCGGCCCAGCCCTGGGGCCTGGGAAGCTGGAAGGGATGCTGGGAGGAGCCCTGGGCCCCCAGCCATCACAGCCCAAGATCTTGGCTCTAGAGGGAATGCTTGACACCAAGGGGGCAGTCAGGCCAGCCAGTGGCCCTACCAAGACCTGAGCTCCCATGGGTCTTCGTCTGGCCAGGGATAGGGCTTGCGTCTTGGTCCTCTGTGGCAGGCACCCTGCACAGCTGCCTCCCTGCTGTCCTGGCACCCAGGAAGGAAGGTGGGGCTGAACCATGGCTAGACAGACAACTGCTAGCTTTGCTAGCTTTCTGAAGCCCCTGGGCTCAGGGAATGCAAAACTGGCCCCTCAGTGTGCCCACCTCTCCCCAGGCCTCACTCTGGTGGCATAGTACCACAGCTGTCCCAGCCCCAGCCCACACATCCCTCTCTAGTGACCTCAGAGCCCTCTCTCTCTCCTTTTTTCTTCCCTCTGGGCTCAGGCTGGGCCTCTCAGCTGGCCCTGGCTTGCACTGGGGGAGGGGTCTCCTAAGACACCCTTTGCTTAGCTGCTGTCTAGCCCGTTTCAGAACCTATTCCCAGCTTAATATGTCCCTGTCTGCCATCAGTCAAGCAGGAGGCAGTGCCAGGCTTTGGTTTTGTGGGGTGGGGAACCCTTGGAAGCAGCACTGTATCTTTAGCCTTTTCCCCTCCCCCTTCTTTCCGGAGCTACCATTAGTGCTGACCCCCTGACCCCCTATGCCTGCCTGCCCTTCCCTGTCTGTGACCCCTGACCTTTGGTGTTAAATCCCTCCAGCTGGGTCTCTCCGGCCCCAGAGTGACCCTAGCCCAGGCCCCCCTGGGGCAACTCTGCTGGCTCTTGGCTCTCTATGCAGGGACACCTGCCAGCCCTCCCTCCTAGATTGGGGGTGGGTGGGAAGCCAAACAATGAGTCACCCCACTTCCAGGCACTACTGCTTTGGGGGTCAGTGGCCTTTAAGGGACTTGCTGGATCCAGGACACAATCTGTGTGTAGGGCGAATGGGGAAAAACTCTAGGCCAAGGAACCCTTTTTTGTGTCTTGAGTTCAAATCTTGCACAACCATCAGCTTTTGAGTGTTCCTTGGCTTGGCTCTTCCCCTGTCCAGGCCTCAGTTTCCTCATCTGTAAAACCTAGGGTCAGGCAAGGTGAGATTTCTGAGTGCTAGCACTAGGCTGGCCTGTCAGTGGGGGCAGGGGGAAAGGATATGTCGAACAAAAGCCAACTCTCAATTATCCGTGGGTGGAGCCAGAATGAATAACTGGATGCCACAGACATCCCAAAACCTCATTTTAAACAATCGTGGAAACCTCGTTCCCCAAAGCTTTTGTTTCTGAAAAACTCAGCTGCAGAGAAGGGTAGTTGTAGCCATTTCTTCTTTAGCCTTCTTCCCTTAGTGGGAGTGGGAGTGAGGGGCTGAGGGCAGATTGGACACAAGGCAGACAAAGGTCTGCCAGGGACTTCTCAGAGCCTGGAGGGAAGCTGGACCTCTGCATCTCAGGCTCTCCTCCAAGGCTGGCTCAGCCGTGGCCCTGTATAGTGGGAGGGTACACTGGCCACCTAAATTGTTCCAGGGTCTGTGCTGGCTTCGGTGTGGAGGGAAGAATGTGTTTTTCCTCACAACATTTTCCCATGCACATTTCCGTCTCCCCAGCTGGACTCTCCTGGAATCTGAATTTCCCACTTATGGGAGAGGGCGGGGCCAGTGCTGGGCAGGGTTTGGGGCAATCCCAGAATGAGGGAGGAGAAGGGTAACAGCTGTGGATGGGGGTCCAGATGTTGAGGCGGGGCCTGCAGTTCTGCTCCTGGGGAGGTACTTGGGGTGCGTGAGTGTGTGTGTGCACATGCATGTGTTCTGCTCCTGGGGAGGTACTTGGGGTGCGTGAGTGTGTATGTGCACATGCATGTGTTCTGCTCCTGGCTTGATCCCCGAGCCTCATGTACCTCTCTGAGATCCACTGAAGGTTCCCGTTTCCCAAGGGAAGCTCAGTTACCATTCAGTGTTTGGGCCCTTTACCCAAATGGGAAATTTGGATTCCAAAGGAGAGACTCTCAGTCAGGGCAGAGTGAAGGGCTAAGCCTTTCTCAAGGCTACCCCTGAATCCCTTCACTGTTCACCTTGGAGGCTATCCTTATATCCTTACTGAGTGGGAGGGCTCTTTCTCTTTTCAAGGATGGTGAGGACCCTATGGCTGGTATGGGTGTGTGCTAAGCAGTGAAGTACTTTCTCTTAGCTGACACAAGAGTATCTGGGCCTACACAGAGCATTGGGCTTCTCCAGCCTCTGCCTAGAAGTCTCTTCCCTCAGGAGCTGTTGAGTGTCCTCACACTGAGTTAGAATCCTAGTGTGCATATGGAAATTCACCTCTCAGGACACCATAGCCAGGTGATGACCCGACATCCATCCCTGTTCCAGCTTGTTGCCAGCTGGAGTGTGGACTGCAGCCCAAGGAGGCTTGTGGGACACAGCTGGTGATCCAGTGTTGGTTTTTTTTTTTTTTTAAGGTGGCTGCATCGAGCCCCACCCTGGTGAATTCTAACACAAGTGTGGCCAGGTTGGGAACTGGGCATTTTTAACAAGCACCTCTACTGCTGTTCTCAGAACAGGATGGAGCCTGCTTGTGCTAGTGGGAAGCAGTGTTTGCAGGGTAGAACCTGACTGTCTGCCTGCCCCCACCCTCATCTTCCACCCTCTCAGAACCATCCCTCCTACTCACTTTGGCTAGTAAAAATGGCAGAAGTTCCCCCGTGGGTCAGGTTGGGATAGCAATGGAGTGGTGTTGAGGGGTAGCGCTAATAACCTCCTGAGGATCCCTGGGAAAACCCCAACCAGCATACGTGCCTTTCACTTGCCTGGGTAACTTGACAAAGGTGTGCATCCTCACCTGGAATTGCCAAACCTGTGACAGACTCATTTATCCCAATTTGATAAGCAAGGAGACCAAGGCTCAAAATGGAAACAGGCCTGTGGCCATGTGGACGTATGGGGAGAGACATGTCAGCCGGTTTCTTAGTCTGGATATAGCTAGGGCCTTGTGCCCTGAGCCCCTTGCTCAGTTTTCCCTTACTGCTGCCTCACCCTGCCTCTCTATGGGAGATGGGAGATGAGGGGTTAGACCTGGCCATCCTCCCCATTCCTGCCCTGGGGCTTGGAGGCCCTCCTAAGAAGCCCTCTAGAAGCCTCATTTACAGCTGGTTGGTCCCCTGGGAGTCCAGAGATTGAATCTGGGTGACCCTTCTGGCACTGCAGCTGGGACACCTTCCTCTAGGCGTCTCCAGGCTGGGCAGACAGTCCTTGACTGTGGCTGTTCATTCCCCATCCCCCTGATTGGAGGGGGAGGTCCTAGTTAGCTGGTGGCTGGGCTGGGAGGGGCGTGAGGGTGGGAATGAGTCTGCTTCAGGAGCAGGGCCTTCCCATCTGCTCCAGATGCCCTTGGTGGGGGATGGGCAAATGGGATGAGAATCTTCCAGTGCCAGGACTGTCTGTCAGATGAGTAACAAGGACTCCTCAAGTCCTTTGTCTTGGGTGCCTGAGAGTCCAGGTAGTACCCACCACAGGGGAGGAGTCTGGGGCTTTCCAAGAGTGAAACGCAGATAACTTAGCAGTGGGCTTGGGGAGGGGACTCACATCTAGCCTTGGGTGCCTTCCTTTCTGTCCTGGCCAGGAGTGGGTGGAAACCCAGCAAAGCCCCTCCGCAGGAGGCTGCTGGGCCGCCCCCTCAGCCTGGGCTGGGAGCCCCAGGGAAATCAACCCCTCCCGTCAGACAAGGTCTCTGGCTTCACCATGTTCACCATCCCCTTGAGATCCCAGCAGTAAAGAGTTTTTGGAAGTTAGTGAGGGAAACCGAGGCTCCGAGAGGTTTGGTGACTTGTCCTGTGGTTTCTGAATGAGGGGAGGATAGAAAGGAGCTGGCATTGAGAACTGTCTGGTCCTGACCCATGAACTGCCACTTTAGCCTGGAGTGTGACCAGTTTTACTCCTAGTTCCCAACTCTACTGCCAGTGTCCATGGAAGCCTCTGTCCTTTGGCTCCACTGCCCTCTGGGTCTGACCGGCACATCCCAGCCTGCCTGAGCTAGTTCTCCCTTGAACCACATGTTTCAGAGCTCACACTGCCCTGTTACAGATGCCTCAACCCCCAGCTGTAATGCCCCTCCCCTAAGAAGGCTACTGGACCTTTCCCCTGCTCTGAAGCTCCTCCCTGTCTCCCCCTCCACTGAGTGGCCACTGGCCCTATCAGAGGGATACCTTACCTTGCTCAGTTCCATAGACCCTGGGCCCTTAGATCTGGGGTCAAGTCAGGTCTGGCAGGGTCCCATTTGATGGGTATTTCCCTTTGCTGAGGCTTCTGGTTTTGCCTTGTAGCCCAGAGTGTACCCACTAGGCAGAAAGGGATGACTGAGGAAAGAGGTGGGGTAGAGGCCAGGGATTATGGGATGTGCTCACTGGTATGGGCTAGGTAGGTGGGAGTCCCAGGAGATGAGGCTGAGGAGTGGGTCTTTTTGGTCATCCCCGCCAGCCAGTAATGGGAATAGTGTCTCTCTCCAACCCTTGTTCAAGTCTGGTACCTGGTTCCAGTGTGTAGGTTCCAAGTGTGTGTCCCAGACAGGAAGAAGAGACTTCTGTGTCCTAGGTCCTGCTTCCAACATCGACATTGGATGTATGTCACTTTCCAGCTGTAGGACACCTGCCACCTCACGTGGATAATAGACACAGTTGAATTCCCTTATTCACTCAACAAACATCCACCAGAGACCAAGAGTTTGGAAGAAGTGAAGGTCAGGTACAACAGAGACGTGAGAGGAAACAGGTCTGTGTTGTAGGTGTCCCCACTCCTGTCCCAGTCGGGCCAGCTCCATCCTTTTGCAGTAGGGAAACTAAAGCCCAAGTCCTGCCTCATATCAAGCCAAGACACATCTGGCTTTCCAAACCCATAGCTCAGGGGTTCCACACCTTTGCTCAGTTCAGTATGGGAAGAAGATTATTCTCTCGGTCAGCAGGAGCCGGGGAAGGGTCTTGCTAGTGTGATCCCCGCTCCCTCTGTGTTATGTGTGTCTTCATGCTTGTGGGTACATGTGTGTACATGTGTGTGTGTCGTGTACATAGAGGCCAGAAGGTAATCTTTGGTGTCATTCCTCAGAAGCTGTCCGCCTTGTTTTTTAAGATAGGTCTCTAATTAGCCTGGACTCACCAGGTAGGCCTGGCTGGAGCCCCAGTGTTGGCGTTAGAAGCATGGATCATTGTGCCTGGCCGTTTGGCTCTGAGGGTTGACCTCAGGCCCTTCAGCTTGCATGGCAAGCATTTTATCAACTGAGCCATCTCTCTAGCTTTGGTCATCCTTTTTCTTCCTCAGTGGGCTTGGAGCTAGCTGCCCAGGAGCCCTCGTCCCTGCCCACCTCAGGCCTTTCTTCTTGGAAGGAGAGTCCTTACGTCTGGAGAAGGTTTGAGGCTGAAGGTCAGGCGGCAGTACACAGGACACAGCAAGGGCTAGGCACACTTAGTGTGCTTGAGAGTTGGTGACGCTGTGGTGTTAGTGATGCATTAACCAGGATTTAGACCCAGGGCTGGTATGGCTGACCTTGTAGCACTGCTATTGGGCTTGGTGAGTCTCCCGGCCTTCATCACGGCGTCAAGGTGGCTCTTGAGGCCGAGACGGGACATCACAGAAGACATGTCAGACAGGAGGGGCTTCGGGGAAATGATAACTGTAGGAGAATATGGGTAGCTGTCTACCTGATAGATAAGCCCCAGGCTTTTAGGGAGGCCAGGATCCTACAAAAGGAGACGCTAAGGAGAGAAGGCTTCTGAGCTGAAGGAGCAAGTGACCCTCTTCTGTGTAGAACACTCTCTGGCTCCCCAGTGCTCCTCAGCTATAGGTCCAGTCCCTCTGAGAAGCCTCTTCCTTTGCTGCCTTGTTCTATACTGAGTGATAAGGACTTACTGTTAGGCTGTTTGGGGGCCAGACCTTTGGTCCTGTGCTGCAACCTTGGGCTCAGGAAGACTGCTGTGGAGAGAAGAGTTGAATCCCACCCAGCTTCACTATTGTTTGCAAACTGTGACCTTGACAGTGGACCGTAACTTAGAGGTAGGGAGACTAGCACCTCATTCCCAGGTGGCAGGCTAAGATGGTACATAGGAGACCTGTTGGCTTGTCCTTGGCCAGGAAGGGCTTGGTCCCTTTGTGTCTAGACTTTCTTTTCTTTTTCTTTTTTTCTTTTTTTTTTTTTAAAGTACTGGCATCAAAACCATCGTCCCCTGAGCCACTTTCACCTTTTAGAGCAAACGTAGAGTGAGAAAGCCCAGATATCTTCTTACTGTTCATTTTGAGACAGGATCTTACTATGTTGTCCACACTGGACTTAGGGACTCACTCTGTAGTCCAGAACTTATAATCCCCCTGTCTCAGCCTCTCAAGTACCTGGACGTATAGGCAGGTGACGGTGACGCTAGCTCCAGCTCCCAGGTTTGCTTTGTGTCCCCATGGCCTTATCAGATCTGCCCCTGCCAACCATTAGCAGAGCTGTGTGCCTCTGACACTGCTTCCAGGCCTGTGTAACTGAGCGACCTTCAGGCCCTGTTCCATCTGATTTATCCTGGACCCCAGTGGACAGCCTGGTGCTGGAATGCATAAGTGAAGTGGGAGGGAAGGGCCAAAGTCCAGAGCCTGCCTCACCCCCTGCTGTTGAGTTGGCAGGTGCAGTTATTCACAGTGCCTGGTGTCTGTCTGCCCCGGAGCTTGGAGGGGGTCACAGGTGTGGGGCCTGATGTGTTCATGCTGTGCAGGGTTTGGCTTGGGAAGTGCTGTTTCCTTGCTTTTGTGGATTGGTTGCCCACATTTTTCTGTTTTCCTAAGTAGCAGCACCAGCCATCAAAGCAAAGGGCTGGCCTCTGCTGTGCACAAGGGTGAAACACACTCGAAAGTCAGCTTGCCCACCAACATTGAAACACTGGCCAGTGCCTGTGCTGGCCTCAGAGCACAGCACCCCTCCCACCCACCCCCCACCCCCCAGCAGCAGGATAGCAGCTTGGTGGGTTGTTTGTCTTTAGATGTTTGTGTAGCCCTGGCTGTCCTGGAACTGTAGACCAGGCTGGCCTGGAATTCACAGATATCAGCCTGCCTCTGCCTCTCAAGTGCTGGGATTAAAGGTGTGCGCCACCACCTCCTGGCTGGGTTTTTTGTTTCTTGTCACAGAATCTCACTATGTAGCCCATTCTGACCCTGAACTTCTGATCCTCCTGCCTTCACTTCCTGAGTGTTGAGTGTTGGGATTACAGGCCTTTGCCACCATCCCTGGTTTATGCAGTGCTAGGGACAGAACCTGGAGCCTTGTGTTTGCTAGGCAAGCACACTACCAGAAGAGCTACTTCTCCAGAACGGCAGTTCTGCCTACACTCGGCCTTGCGGGCTGTGTGCCCCTAACAGCCCACCCCTCCCAGGGATTGCAAGTGGCCTTGCCCGGCCCTATGTCCTTCCAGCCCAGCAGGCTGTGTGGGGGCTGCTTGGTCTGCTTGCCTCTGGCTCAGGCCCAGGTGCAGGCTTGCTCATGGCCCCACCCCCTCACCCCCCCAAAAGCTGGGCAGACAGGAAAATACCAGACATAGTTGTGCAAAGGTGGCTGCAGGCAGGCAGGCAGCAGGAGGTGGGGGCCAGAGAAGGGGGCCCAGAGTCACCAGAACATTTGGAGGCCTCTGGGCCAGACAGACCTTGCAGCTGGAGGGCCACATGTCTGCATGAGTGCTTGTGGGTGCAAGGCTGTCAGGGCCCTTGGTAACCCATCCTCCTGGTCTGGGACAAGGACGGTCCTATGGTGGGGCTGGTGAGGGTGCAGGAGGAGTAAACTTCCTGGCCTTTACATTTCAGCTCTGGAAGACCTTGGTAGACTCTCTGTGTAGGCCACCCCAGCCTAGGGCAGAAGTGAGGACCCTCAGGGCTCCCAGTTACTGGCATCTCCCACATGGCAGCTATTAGGCCAAGATTTGTCCTATAGGATGTCCTGAATATCTAGGATCACATTGTGGTGCTTGGGTTACCAATGAGGAAACTGTCCTGTGGGGGCTTAGAGAAGGATGGGACCTGTCTGAGGCCACATAGCCAGAGGAGGGGACAGCCAGCTAGTTTGATGTGGCTGTGCTCTGTGAACCTGCAATAGCCAGGATCTCTGCAGGCTGTGTCCTCAGGTGGTGCTCAGTCCCCAGTGCTTTTTAGCAGAGAAGAGTTCACAGGTGTACTGGTGGTTTGTGGACATGTGAGTTTTTGCTGGGGTGGTGTGTTCAGGCTAGGTGCCCCTCTTGAGCCTGGGAGGGAGCTACACATATCATGGGTTTCCAGGGAAAGCAGACTCCAAGTTCTTCCCTAGGCCTGGGAGGCTTCTGGCCTCTACACCCTCCTTCCAGGGCCTCTTTGTGCTGTCAGGCTCCATAGGGGGGACTCCCCCCAGAGGGTGTCTCCCAACTCTGTGGTCATTCCACAGGACAGTAGAGGCTCTCCAAGCACTACTGAGCAGCTAAAGTTCTGGTCTGGAATGAGATTTTAATGTCTGTGGGTATGTAGGGAGGGCCAGACCTCAGGATTGTTCTTATAGGCTAGGGACCATAGCAGGAGTGACAGGATGGATTTTACCAAGTGCTTTACTTTGTCTATATGTTGAGCATTACATCCCAACTTAGGGAAGAGGAGAAGGGTGTCGGGGGACACAGCAGAGATGTGGTCTGACCCTGTTAGAACCCCGCCTGCCGCCTGCTTGGTAAGGGGCCCCGAGAGGTCTGTCCTTGCCCTCCAGTCTCCCTCACTGGGCGGCCAAGGAGGGTGGGGCTCTTGGCCAGAGTAGGGAGCACAGCCGGTTCCCAGGAATGTGGGGTTATGGGCCGTCTGCTTTGGCAGTGTTGCTGCCCTCAGCTCTCCCAGTCTTCTGGTGGGCCTCCAATCCTCTTGTCCCCTTCGGTGCCTACCCACTGCCTGCCCACTGCCTTTCCCGGGTTCAGTATCTAGCTCTCCCTCAGTAAACCCTCCGGGCGGGAGGGAGTAACCAACCCAAGCAAGCCCAGGGACACGGGAGGGGCTGATAAATCCCTTGTCTGTTACAGACAAGCCTCGTGACCTAGGACAGGTCACTCCTGAGCCTCAGTTTCTGCATCTTTAAAGTGGGATGAAGGGGCTGGAGAGATGGCCCAGTGTGGTTAAAAGCACTGACTGCTCTTCCAGAGGTCCTGGGTTCAATTCCCAGCAACCACATGTGGCTCACAACCATCTGTAACGGGATCTGATGCCCTCTTCTGGTTCTGGTATGTCTGAAGACAGCAACAGTGTACTCATATAATGAAATAAATAAATACAAAAAAAATTAAAGTGGGATGAAGTGTCACCTGCTATGACATGTGACAGATGCTGGCATGATGGACTGTCATGTCAGCCCCTGGCTGGTGCAGTCACTGACATAGGTGCCATGGCTTTGGTCTGGGTCTTGCTACCATGATTGCAACCTGGCACAGACACTTCCCCCTAGCCTTCAGTTTCCCAATGTGTAAGGCCAGAGTGCTAAAGTGAGGGTTCCGTTGGAGTCACTCACAGATCAGGGCCTGGCTACTGACAGGTGAGAGGAGACCAGGGGATTTGGTTTTAACGTGTGTGTGTGTGTGTGTGTGTGTGTGTGTGTGTGTGTAACTCACTATGAAGCTAGCCTTCAATTACTGATCTAATTGCCTCCATCTCCCAAGTGCTGGTATTATGGGCATGACGGGCTACATGGAGAGGTACATCTTGAGCCCCTCTCCCCAAGTTCTAGGCTGGTTTTGCTATAGCTAACTAAATGTGCAGCTTCAAGACTACCTCTAGTGAAATGGGGGTGTTCATCATATTAGTAATACAAGGCTGTGGGGTAGGTGGTCAGTCCACCTTTGCTGAGGTTCTTGTTAAGGGTAGCCCTCCCTCCGTACCCCCTTCAGTCTCAAGGGCAACCAAATACCCTCCCTCTGGCAGGGAAGAAAGGACTTCACCCCAGCAGGAATTTGGTCCCCTTCTCTTAACTTGGTGTCTTTGAAGCATAGTTTTCCCAAGAGGGAGGGATGGTGGTCCATATAGGTCTGTAGGGGGCCTGGTGTCCTGCAGGAGCTGCAGCTGGGGACCGTCTGCAGCGGGTGCACAATAGCAGTCATTGTCTTGGCATGGCTGGCTGGAGGCGCCCAGCCCACCCTCAGGGTGACCCCCGCCCTGGGTTGTGGGAGGGCTGTCCCCACCCCTGCCGCCCCGGTGGTCTCTGTGCCGCCCCCTCTCAGGCTTCCTCCCACACTGCTGCTTCCTCCGCTCCTCCGCACTAATTAGTTCCTTTTGCTGCTGGACGAGCCTCGAGGGCTGGCCCAGCACCCGTTGCAGGCTCCCTTCACTGGCCCTTGCAGGTGGGTGGGCGTGTCACTGGACGCACCCAGCCTACCAGGAGTGAGTGATCCAAGGCGTGGCATTTGGTTCCCAATGGCTGCCCCACAGCCCAGGGTGCAGGATATGCCATCTGATCAGTAGGAAAACAGGCACTGGTGGTTTCTCCAGCAAGGTTGTCGGGCTGATGCACTCCCTACCCCTTGGTATTGCACCCGTGAACACCTGACTGGGAGAGGTGGTATCCTGCCTGTATGGACCACCAAGTTCCCGAGACTCTCTGATTCCAGATCTCCTGAACCCTAAGGGCAAGCTGCTGGGTTTTGGCTAAGGAGGTGGTGGCTTCACTTTTCCCAGGGTCAGGGGCCACCACTGTCTGTTAGAAGAATGGGGGACCTGCCTCTCTCCTGCCCCTTTTACCTAGCTCTAGAACAAAGAGCAAAGCTGGAGCCTGACAGGCTGCTGCTGGCTGGGAATAGGAGTGGGGGAAGACTTTGAGGTTGGCCAAGGTCAGGCCAAGGTCAGAGAATGAGTGGGGTCATAGGCCATCTGCTCCCTGGGGGCCGAGGGTAGGAAAACTAGCAGGACTCTGGGGTGTCTCCTTCCTCCTTTCCCAGGAGGGGTGCAGTGCCTGGGCTGGATTCTGGCTTCCAGGAATGAAACTCTACCTCCCTGGGCAGAACCCAGGGACAGGAAGTAAAGGGGTGTCCTTGGAGACTGGATCTGCTGCTGGTGGGGGTGGAGCAGTCAGTGGCGTCCCCCTTTCTGCTATGGGTGATGGGCTCCTCACGCAGGGAGATGGGCTCCTGCCTGGGGCTGTCCCCAGCCCTAGGTGAACACTGTTGTTCCCTGGAGCTCCTCAGAACCAGATGACAGACCTGTGGCTCCTCCTAGGCTCCCTCTGGTGGGAGGACATGAGACAGGAGCAGGTGCCAAAGGATTCTGCTTGGTTGGCACTGTGACTGAGAGCCAGTGCTTGACTTTCTAGCTCGGGCACCCTGCCAGTGGTCTTTTCTCCATGGTGGGTGTTGAGGGCAGAGAGGCCTGTGGCTTTGGGCCAGACAAGGGACCAGGCCACCAGCCCTTCCTGGCTCCTGAATTCTTAATCAGCATAAATATTTACTTCCTTCCTCCCCTTCCAGGCTCCCAGCATAGAGGAGCTTCAGGGAGGTTGGACTGGGCCTATGTCTAAAAATAAACAGGTTGAGACAGACAGACAGACAGATTTAATGGGCTACAGGTCAGGCAGAGGGCAGCCTTTGCCTAGACAGGAATCGATGAGCAGGCCTAAGGCCACCCATCCACCTGGGTCTAGGGTTCCTAAGAGGGCGGTGCTCTGGTCACCAGGGTGTCAATGAGCGCCTCTGGTATGGCCTGAGCAGTAACAAGTGCATCTGACAACTTCAATGGGGACAAGTTACAGACCTGAATCTCAGATTCAAAAGGCTTCCTGTGCTCTGACGATGCAGCCCTGTGTGCCCAGATTTCATGTAGCCACATGTAGTGAGAGCTGGAGATACGTCCTCATGAGCAGGACTGCAGACCTAGGAGGGGACCGTCATGTGTACCTGGGGATTGCCACTGCAGCTTGGAGCTTGTGAGAGGTAAATGGGAAGCAAGTGAGGACCAGGCAGGTGAAGCTGCCCCCGAGCCTTGGCCTGGAGAAGAGATGGAGAGGAACAATGGCTATCCTCTCTGCCATGCTCCACCCCATGTAAGGGCACTAGGTCTCACAAGCCCCTGAGGACATATTCAGCTGCTCCAGGTATTTTCCAGGTAGTAGTTCTTCCTGTCGTGCCCACTTTGAGTTAAGTACAGTAGAAGAGTCTCATAGTGTGGGAGTTCAGTAAAAAGATTTTCGCAGTGTGATGGTCTACATGAACAAAGGCCAGAGAAACAAGTGGGAGGTTTCTCGTGGGTGGAAGGTGAGGGTTTGATGTGGAAGGGCTGACCCTGTGCTGCGAAGATCTCTTGGTTGCACAAGAGGAGGAGAGCCGCAGTATGAAATTATAAGAATGCCACCACTAGTTTTTTCTTTTAAATATTACCTACTGTCCTTTGCTCCTGCAGAGCAGGTCTGGCCACAGTCCACAGCTGCCCCCTGGTGGCCCCTGGTGTTTGTCACAGCCTCTTGTGCCTTACCTGGGAGGTTCAGTCCTCGCTCGTTCACCCTCTAAAGCCGAGCTCTGCACAGCCTGCCTGGGACCAGCCCTCGGGCTGCTTCCCTTGGAGGTGACATAGTTCCCTGCCCTGAACAGGCACTTCTGGCACAATGGGTGCTTAATTGGTTGCAAGGAGTACTACCTGTGTCTTGGAGGATGCTTGTTGCTCCTGGCTGCTCGTACATCTCCAGATTCAGACTGGCAGGCCTCCTGAGCATACTTTCGCATTCTGTCAAGTAGCTTCCAGTCTGTAAGTTCTGTGACTGGGGGCAGTCTCTAACACTCCCATGATTAAATAGAGACCATAAACTTGGCCTTGTCCCATAAGGCTCATAGGAAGTAGCAGCAGAACGTACGCTGACTCTGCTGGGTCATTCAGGCTGTCTTGTCTACTCCTCTGCTCCTGGAAGTTTCAATGGGTATGGCTGAAGGAGAAACCTACGGTTACAATGGAACTGTCCTTCCCCAGGTTCCTGCCTCAGGACCAGTCGGTACTGTCTGACCTCCTGCCCACCATGCACTCCTTGGACGAGCCGCTTGACCTAAAGCTGAGCATCACCAAGCTCCGAGCGGCGAGAGAGAAGAGGGAAAGGACACTGGGTGTGGTCCGGCATCATGCTTTGCATAGGGAGCTGGGCCTGGTGGACGATAGCCCCACACCCGGCTCCCCAGGCTCCCCACCGCCAGGTACTTCACCAGTCCACTGGGGCCTCGGATGAGACTGCTCCACATGTGTCCACCCATCCTTGAAGTGGATGGGATCTGCCCAGTTAACACAGCAGGCAATAGAACTAGCTCCAACCGAAGCCTGTGGAAGGATCTGGAAAGAAGTGGGAGGTGGGTGGGCAAAGCAACAACTAAAGTTCCAAGACTGGATCTCTGGACTCTGAGGTTATATGTATGGGTGGTTCAGCTGGGTTGTGATTGAGGACAGTCAAGGCAATGTGTCTTAAAGATGTTGTGTGCTCACACCTGGGGTGGTATTCACCTCATCTGTTTAACCTTTAACCTTCAAAGGAACCTGAGAGCCAGGTGTTTGGGTTTTTTTTTGTTTGTTTGTTTGTTTGTTTGTTTGCTTTTCGAGACATGGTTTCTCTTTTTAGTTCAGGCTGTCCTGGAACTCAGAAATCCGCCTGCCTCTGCCTCCCAAGTGCTGGGATTAAAGGCGTGCGCCACCACCGTCTGGCCTGAGAGCCAGTTTTACCATGTGCTTGAGGTAGAAGAGTCAGCTTACGTAGTATTGAATATTTTAATAAATCTAGGTGCAGGGTCACTGCCCACCTCAGTGGTTTATGTTCCCGGATGAAAGGCACACAAAGCCTTGTATTTTAGTATGCCTCAAGCAGCACAGTAGCTGGGCCTAACCTCCCTGCTGTTAGAATCCACCTCCCACCCAGAACTCCGAGTCACTACTTACTAGTTTCTAAGTTCTGTCTTGGCTGCATTCTCTTGGCCCTTTTACATGATGGCTCTGGTTTCTCCCTCCTGCACATTCTTCTTCCATGGTCCCCCTCCCCTCCCCTCTCCTGAACATCACCTAAGGCATGCTGCTACCTACCTCTCCTCTCTCCTCCTCATGGTCCCAAGTCTGGGAAACCTCAATCCCACCTTTCTCTTCTGCAGCTATTGGCTGCTGGCATCTTTATTTAACAGTCATAATTAACTGGGGCAGGTTCCTAGAAGCTATGCGACGACCCTCTCATGCAAACAGTTTTGTGGGACCCAAATTAGCATTTGAATACAAGCAGCTACAAGTTCATCCCAGTTTTCCCATTTTATAGAAGGGAACATGGAAGCAGAATATTATGGGGAGTAGTCTTGTGTTTCAGTTCCAGTTCTTCTGTTTATCCCATGTGCCAGGAAAGTCTAATCTGTAAGATGGGTATTTATAATTTTCTTTTTTGTTGTTGAGGTGATCTTGAGTAGTGTAGGCTGGCAATGAACTCCTTCTGCTTCAGCCTCTTGAGTGCTGTGATTGATTGTGGTATAAACCACCACGGTCTAAATCAGTTTCCTGTTTGTGGCAGCCAGCTCTCTTGGTAAAGGTCAGACAAGATGATGGTGTCGTCTCTGACTGTGCTGGCTGTTTCTTGGATGTCAGAGGTGGTGGGACCTGGTCCACCAAGATGCTGGCTAGCTTCGCTGAAACATGATCTTCTTCAGGTTTCCTGCTGAACCCCAAATTCCCTGAGAAAGTTGATGGACGCTTTCCTGCAGCCCCCTTGGTGGACCTCAGCCTGTCACCACCATCTGGACTGGACTCCCCCAATGGCAGCAGCTCCCTATCCCCTGAGCGCCAGGGCAATGGGGACCTGCCTCCACTGCCTACTGCTGTGGTAAGAAGGGGAATGTTCTAGAGAGGGTTCCTCGACAAGCACCACCAAATTAGGTGGTTTAAAACAAGAGAAAGGAATTCTCTCAATTCTACAAACTATGAAGTGGAGATGGTGAGAGTCACACTCCCTAGAAGACTCCAGAGGAAATTGGATCCTTGCTGTTGTAGATTCTGGAAGCCCTAATCCTTAGAGTTCATTTCCAGGCTTGGTAACTGCATCCCTTGTCTCTGCCTGCATCGTCAGCTGGCCCTTTCTCCTGTATGTGTATGTCTGTGTCTAGGCCTTGCTCCTCTTTGTCAGAAAGACATGAGAGGGTCACCTTACTACAGAAGGACCTCACCTTGCCTAGGACAAACTTTCCAAACAAGCTCATATGTGGACACCATGAATCTGTACTTCTGTTTGTCTTTTGGGGTGATACTTTTTATTTTTGGAGGCAAGGTCTCTCTGCATAGCCCTGGAACTCATTCTGTAGACTAGCCTAGCCTTCAGCCTTTTAAGTGCTAGGATTTAAAGGTGTGTGACGTATTGATATAATTTAACACTAACGATAACAATTTAAGGCCGTACTGTCTACAGCACTGTCTACAGCAGGGCAAAAATGGGGCGGGGGTCTGGGTCTGTCAGTGGGGTACACTAGCCACTCCTATCCTTCTTTACCCCTTAGGACTTCCAGCCACTTCGCTATTTGGATGGTGTCCCCAGCTCCTTCCAGTTCTTCTTGCCCCTGGGTTCTGGTGGGGCTCTGCACCTACCTGCTTCCTCCTTCCTTCCTCCCCACAAGGACAAGTGCCTCTCACCAGAGCTGCCCCTGGCCAAGCAGCTGGTGTGTCGATGGGCCAAGGTGAGTGGGGGCTGGGAAAAGTGGTGGGGGCTGGGCTAGCACCCTACTTGGGCTCAGACCCCTGTCTCCCCCACCCACCCCCACACACAGTGTAACCAGCTCTTTGAGCTCCTCCAAGACCTTGTCGACCATGTCAATGACCATCACGTCAAGCCGGAACAGGATGCTCGATACTGCTGTCATTGGGAGGGCTGTGCCCGCCATGGCCGTGGCTTCAATGCCAGGTAAGGGAGCAGGGTGAGGGCAGGGAGGGTGGGGCTAGGTACCTACTGAGCTGAGTGTGCCCCTGGGTCATTTCTGGAGCAGGTACAAGATGCTCATCCACATCCGGACTCACACCAATGAGAAGCCACACCGCTGCCCCACCTGTAACAAGAGCTTCTCCCGCCTGGAAAACCTCAAGATCCACAACCGCTCCCACACAGGTGAGCTGCTCTTGGGGGGAGGGGTGGGGGACTGCAGGATGGGAAAGGGGAACAAATCTCATTGTTCACAACCTGCTCCCCTTGTTTGAGACAGGGTCTCATGTAGCCCAGGCTGGCTTCTAACTCTGTAGCCAATGATGACCATGGACTAGCAATCTCCCTGCCGTCATCCCCAAGTGTTGGGATTACTTTGATGTCACTTGCTGGGGGCCACAGTTTACAAGGACATGATCATCTGACAACACCTTAGGACAGGCGGACTGGGTCTGCTCCTCCTCCTTGTACCCTGAGCCCCACAGAACCACACACATCATCTTAAGTTCCTTAACTACTACATTAAAAGGAGGAAAGCTGGGCATGGTAGCACACACCTTAATCTCAGAATTTGGGAGTCAGAGGCAGGAGGATCTCTGTGAGTTCAAGGCCTACCTGGTCTATATAGCAAATTCCAGGCCAGCCAGAATTATATAGTGAGACTGTGTCTAAAACAAAACAATAATAATAATAAAAAAGCAGTATGAAATAGGTGAAATTAATTATAACTATGTATTCTATGAAACCCAATATATAAATATGCATATGTATGTGTGTGTGCACGACACATACACATATTTTAAAAATGCCAGCAAAACTAGGCATGGTAATGAATGTCTGTACTCCCAAATAACTGGGAACTTGAAGCAGGAGGGTCACTTGAGCTGAGGACTGACACTCCATCTCAAAATCAGAAAAAGAAACAACGACCACAACAAATGTCAGGACTGAATGCCTCTTCTCAAACACGTCTTACCCATATCTCCTACACGTAGCTCACTCTGTCTCCCTTTGGACCCAGCTCCATTTCAAGGCTGAGCAGCTACAGGAGGCTCCTGTCCTGGCCAGCACAGTGACTCTGTGAGCTAAGCCATGCATGGTGGTGTACACTTTAATCCCAGCACTCAGGAGGCAGGCAGATCTCTGAGTTCGAGGTTAGTCTGATCTACAGATCTGGTTCTAGGATAGCCAGGGCTACACAGAGAAACCATGTCTTCAAAAAGAAAACTGTGAGCCATTCTGAGTAAGCCAACATGAAAGAACAAAGCAGTTACTGGAACCTACCAGAGCCAGGCCTACATGGACACACACTTCAAGGTCAGGTTCTGCCTAACAGTGTTCCCAGGCTCTACAGCAAAGGACCTGAAGGGTGCGCAGAGAGGAGGCCCAAGCACAGCTGCAGCTTCCTCTGGTTGGTTTCTGCCTGCTGCCTTTAGCTGGGTCAGCTTCATGCCAGGCTCTGACTGTGTCTCCCAAATCAGAGTCAGAATGCTTCAGGAGCTCTGGGCCTGGGAGAGGCAAGGGAATAGGTGGAAAGATCTCACTGTTGCCAGCACTCAATGCAGTCCACCCTTACAGGTGAGAAGCCCTACGTCTGCCCCTATGAGGGCTGCAACAAGCGTTACTCCAACTCGAGTGACCGCTTCAAGCACACCCGTACCCACTACGTAGACAAGCCCTACTACTGCAAGATGCCCGGCTGTCACAAGCGCTACACGGACCCCAGTTCACTGCGCAAACACATCAAAGCCCATGGTCACTTTGTGTCCCATGAGCAGCAGGAGCTCCTGCAGCTGCGCCCACCCCCTAAGCCACCACTGCCCACCCCTGACAGTGGCTCCTATGTCAGTGGGGCTCAGATCATCATCCCGAACCCTGCTGCCCTTTTTGGAGGCCCCAGTCTACCTGGCCTACCCTTACCTCTGGCCCCTGGTCCCCTTGACCTCAGTGCTCTGGCCTGTGGCAATGGTGGGGGTGGGGGTGGGGGTATGGGCCCTGGGCTGCCAGGCTCTGTCCTACCCCTCAATCTGGCCAAGAACCCACTGTTGCCCTCACCCTTTGGGGCTGGTGGACTAGGCCTGCCTGTGGTCTCTCTCCTGGGTAGCTCTGCTGGTAGCAAGGCTGAAGGGGAGAAGGGTCGTGGGTCAGTGCCTGCCAGGGTCCTGGGCCTGGAAGACCATAAGACCCCTCTGGAAAGGACGGAGCGCAGCCGCTCCCGGCCAAGCCCTGATGGACTCCCTTTGCTACCAGGCACTGTACTGGACCTGTCCACAGGCAACTCAGCAGCCAGCAGTCCAGAGGCGTTAACTCCTGGCTGGGTGGTCATTCCACCAGGGTCTGTGCTGCTCAAACCAGCTGTGGTAAACTGAAACTGGGCAACCCATCTACCAGCTGTGACAGCTCATCCCCCGACGAACAGAAACTCTTCTGCGAAATAGCAATAATATCCTTCTGCCCCAGGGTCGAGCTGCAGCCCCAGACAAGCTGGGTGGCAAGGTGGCAAGGATGGTGCTAGAAGGTCTTTGCTGGCCTCCTGGCTCCAGAGTGAGGACCTGGCTTGGACCTGTTGTCCAAGAAGAGCCATTCTCTTGGGTGCTAAGGCCCCACTCACCTCCACTTCCCTAGTCCATAGTCTGTGTGAGGCCTTCCTCTGCCTGTCCTCCCAGGACCCTCAGTCCTGCCTCTTGTTCTGGTGCATTCCTCTCCATGACCAGCCTGGTTGGGCAGGTTTCCATTCCTCCCTGCCTTACCTACTTGTCAGCTAGAGAGCCCCCAGTGATCATAGATAGGCCCGTGACTGGGAATTCCTCTTAGACCCCTTTCCCTCTGGTCCACCCTCTAGAGGGAGAGCAAGACAGACACAGGCTGCCTCTCCCCGCCTGCTGCTATGACAAGGTGCTTCCCTGCGTGCTTAGCAGAGAAGCCTGCTCTGCCAGCTCCTCTTTCCTGCCAGAATTAGCCCTGCCAAAGGGTTGGCAGGACTTTCCAAAGAGGAGGGGCAGCTGACCACTCAGCCTTCTCCTTGGGAATGTGCAAGCAGGTTCAAAGGATCACGGTACTGACCTGGACCGGCTTGGCTTGGTCTGCAGAAGCTTGTAAGGCATTAGTCTACACCAGGTGGGCTATATAGCCTTGGGAAGCAGCTATAGGTTTGGGGGCTCCAAAGTCATGGAATGCAGGGAAGGAAGACTCGTTGGAAAGGAGCTTTTTAGAAAGCACTGACTGAAGCCCCTGGGTGTAAGGGAGGATAGGCATTAGAACCAACTCTTTGCTTGGGAAAAGCTGGCTAGAGAAAGGCTTGGACATGTGACAGGGTTCTTTCCTGACTTTCCAGTTGAACCCTTTTCTCGGTGGTGCCTCTCTTGTGCATGAGCTCTGCCCAAGCCAGTGATCCCAGGGCCTGTGCTATTCAGAATAAGGTTTAGCACTTACTTGGGGCTAGAACAAGGCAAGGACATTGGAGGACTATGTGCTCCACAGTTCCAAAAGGCTAGCTGTCCCACCTTGGGCCTCTTGCTGTCCCCTGTACTATGCTGCAGTGGCTAAGCCCTTCATGTCCCCATCTGTAGAACAAAAGAGCTGCTGGGGTGGTAGTGGGGTCCTTAGCTCTGTGGTTCCTCTGAGCAGCTCTGCCTAGTCTTTTTCCTCAGACTGCCCTTCTGTTTCAGAAGGGTCACCCTGCCCTCACCTACCTGACTGCTGGTCTTAGGACCCCAGCCCTGATGGGGCTCGGCTGTGCTGGCTCTACCCCTTGAAGGGGCTGTGAGCAAGTTAAGGAGCTGGTCTCCTACCTTTGGGTCTTCCTAGGATCCAAGCAACCTCCTGGCTCTGTTAGGGCCTTAGGCCTTAAGTCCCTGGCTGGGGGATTGGGTTTGAGACTCAAGCCCAAGAGCAGAGGAACAGAGCACTGGACATTAGCTTGGCATGTGACTCAGTGATAGACCAGGCTTGGAAGGGCTGGTATACTTATTGTCAGTTCATTGCACATTCCAGGATTCAGTATTTTAACAGGTTCTAAGTGCCTTTCTATTGTAGCTTATGGTTTTCCTCCTTTTGGCTCCATTGCTGTTAGCATAGAGTTTTAAAAAAAAGAGAGATAAGCTAATGACTATAACAATATATTCCTCCATGTGAGAGGAAGTTTATACAGAAACAATAAAGTGAGTTGCAAAGATGGTTTCTGCATAGTACATGTGCCAGGAGCTGGGACACCTGTTCATGTCTGGTTGTTGGCCTCCTGACTAGAGCACCTGAAGGCCTGGTCTGGGGCTTTCACCTCAGCCTGCCACAGGCTGTCTCCATTGTGAAGCTGTCATCAGAAGGCCTCCCATCTGGGACTAGAAGGGTAGGTAGTAAGGGACAGGTGGATATAGGTTATTCTGAAGTACACGTCACAAGGTTCAGGCCTTAGTCTGTTGACACCTTGGTCCAAAGCAAGAGGCTGGCCAATGCTTCCACTGCTCACAAACATCCTGACCAATCTACTGAATAATATCCAATCCTAGCTGGAAGGTCTGGGACTAGGACTTCTTTATCCCAAGGGAAGGCTGGTGGTTTCCTCAGGACTGTGGAGGACACATAGGTGGGAACAAGAGGGATGTTCACCAACATTCCACCCACAAGGCTGTTGACGGCTGCTACTTCCTTACTCCATCACAGCCCAAAGCAGGCAGTAAGTGTGCACACCTTCTCAGACAGGAACATGGAGTGGAGAAACACAGAGAAGACATTTATTACCAGGCTATAAATTATGAGGCAATGGGTGGGGTGTGGAGAGCCCAGCAGTCACGTTTTGGGCCTCTGCCCTTTTTCTTTGTCTTCCTGGGCTTGTATCCGGAGTTCCTCATCTAGGCGTTCCTTTGCACGGACAACCTGAGGAGGAGGGGGATCAGGGTCTGACAGTCTGCTCTTTGCCTGAATGGAGGACCTTTCCCCCTGGAGGGCAGTGGAATAACATGATTAAAACAGCTTTACTAGCACCCAGGGCAGGAGGGGAAGTGTGTGGCATCCTTCCTCAGAGTTAAGGGACACTCACCTTTGACTGCAGGTAGAAAGAGCCACCCACGGACTTATCGTTCACCTTAAATAGATGTTCATAATTCTGCAGGGAGATGAAACCGTGCATATTAGTTTCTGGGTGAGACACAAGGAAGGCAGTGACCCACGTCATGCGGGAAGCTGCTGTGACCACAGGCTATGAGAGGGACAGGAAACCATGTGGGGATGGCTCAGCTGCTACAGCTAGCTGCCATAGCCCTGTAGTTGTTCTGCCTGGGGCTTTTCAAGCTTCCACTGGCTGTGGTTAGCACTTCCACACTTGCCCTCTGCCCTCTCCTGTCTGTGGACTACCACCCCAACACAGAGGGTCTCACCTTCTGGACCTCCTCAGGGGTCAGCTTGGAGATGTTAAGAATCTGTTGGGCTTCCTGGAGGCTGAGGCCAGAGAGATTGGATGCAGCTGCAGACTGGTGCCCAGCACGACCTCGAGCATCAGCTGCTGCCTGGCTTGCTGTAGATAACATGGTGACTGCTTAGCCCCCTGGGTGGCTCAGAGCTTCCCCTAAGCCTTCTAAGTGACATGAAAAAAAACATTTTGCTGAGTGGCAAACATCCCACACTGAATGACAGGATGAGGCCACACTAAGCTTTTGGTCCCCCAGTCTAGACTAGGTGATTTGCCCCTCTTCCTTCCCTCACTCCTTGTCCCAGAGGCCTAGCATGTGTGGAACTTTAAGCTACTTTGGGGACCAGAGTGAAGCCACAGGCGGGGAGGAGCAATAGCTGGTGTGAAGAGCCTCCACGATGGCCTAGCCAGTGCCTAGACTATCACAGCAGACTGCCTCTGGTGACAGAATAAAATTTTAACTTTGCAGCCAGTTAGTCTGCATTGGGATTACTCAGCTCTCCTTGAAGGCAGCCAGACTCTTACTTTATTTACCAAAATGGGCTGCCAAAGGGCTGTTCACCTCAGACACTCTAGCCAGGCCTAACTGGAAGTTAACTTTTCCTGTACATAGGAATCTCTCAAAGTCTTGCACTGCCTCCTACTGTGGGAAAGTACTCCAGGGCACCTAAGCCACAGAACTCTACCCAAGAGATCCCTTCATTCACAAGTGACACATCACACGGGAAATCTAAACTGCATAAAGGTTCCCAAGCATACAAAGAAATAGAGGCTTACCTGCAAACTCCTGCCTCAGGGCCCTGGCAAAGGCTCTGCCCACCACCTGCACACCCATCACAATGATCTGGGCCAGGTACTTGGCCTGTGGGTACAAGAGGCATCTTGTAGACGGCTACTGAGGGGATCTGTGGACTAGCTCTTCTAAACTTCCTTTCTTTGGTGGCTCCAGAAACTCAAACTGGAGTTCCCAGAGTCACACTAGCTCCCCTTGGCCTTCAGGAAAAGGCTGTATGGGATGAAGACACTAATTTTGGAAAGACTTTTTCTTGAGAACCAACATACAGAACAGTCCAGACTGCTACCAGTTTAGTTCAAGGCCACTGATGGCTCTTCTATACTTTTGAAACAGTCTAGCCCAGTTTTTATATTGCCAGGGAAAACAGATCCATTCTAACTCTCCCAAGACTATTCAAGTCCTATGACTTGGAATCTGTCCATGAATAAAACAACAAACAACAACAAAAATCACTAAAGGTCTCTGTGTGGTGCTGCATGCTTGTAATCGTAGTATCAGGGAGGCTGAGGCAGAGTGATCCTGAGCCTGGAAGACGCCTCAACAGTGAGAAGCACTTGCTCATGCAACCATAGGGACCCAAGTTCAGATCCCAGTTTCTGTAATAAGCCAGGCATGGTCTTGTCCTGTGTATACCTGTTACACAAACACTGAGTAGGGTGAAGGCAAGAGGAACATTCGGGCTTCCTGGCTACTACCTAGCCAAAAACAAGTGTGCCAGTTTGGGGGCGGGCAGAGGGGGTTGGCAGCAGAGGGACTCTCCCTCAAAGGAAAAAGGTGGAGAGTGATTAAAAAAAAGGACACCTAACACCACTCTGCACGAATCCATGCATGTGTGCATGTACACAACACACACACACTACAAAGGGGTGGGGAGAGCGAAGAGTCTACTTAGAACACAATGCTCAAGAGAGAAGAAAGAGCTTAAAGGGAATTCAGACGCATGGGATTCAATTCCTGCTCTCAGAGCAAGCTGTACAGCCACTGTCCAAGCAAAAGTCAACTCCTGCATGGCAAGGCTACCTAGATCCCAATACTATGTAAGTCACACTATGTAAGTCACATGAAGGCCCTAGGGAGTCTAAGACTTGATCAGCAGCAGAGTTTGCTGAGGGGTGGAGGTTCTGGGGAAGATAGCGTTTCCTCTCAGCTGAGGGTCCTCCTCAGGTACAGGTGGAGCCATGGCAGTGAGCTACAAGTGAAGCAGGCAGGTCTAGGATTAGACACCCTGGAGCATTCTAGGCTGGAAAACCACAGAAGGGAGGATGGATTAATGGTGACCCATTAAGATTTTATTGTGAAACAAATGCTGTAGACAGCATTCATAAAACTGGATCCCATTGAGGCTGGAGAGATGGCTCAGTGGTTAAGAGCACTGACTGCTCTTCCAGAGGTCCTGAGTTCAATTCCCAGCAACCACATGGTGACTCAACCATCCGTAATGGGATCCAATGCCCTCTTCTGGTGTGTCTGAAGACAGCCTGCAGTGTACTCACATACATAAAATAATCTTTTTTAAAAAAAGTTATATATGGATTAAAAAAACACAACTGGATGCCATGTCTGTGAAATGATATAAAGGGGCATGCAGAGAACTCTTTAAAAAGACCCACTGCAAGTTAGCAAGGTTTACTGGAACTCGGGAGAGGCGTGGGATAGTTAAGCCCTCGTACCTATAGCACCTTACTCCAAAGGGATAACAAGGGGGCCTTGCATCAGGACTCAGACTCCAGAATTCGCCTTTCTGGCTTCAAGGCCTTGTCCTTTCTTTAGCAAGCAGATATAATTATGGGTCATTAGGGAAACTTCGCAGCAGGTTGGAATTCAGAAACCCTACCTTCCATACAAGAAAGCATGGCCTAAAGACCCTTATGTGATCAAAGACAGGCATGGAGTTGGCCAGCTGTGACACAAAACAGGAGTAACAAGGCGCTTGCTGATTGGTGATCACACCTGACTTGTGCCTTGCTCACTTAGGACCACTGCCAAGGACAACAGGAAGCTCTGAGATGGAACTCAGCTTCTGACTGGCCCTAGAGGGATCCCTTGACCTACAAAACCCCTCAGGAGATCTCACACCACACAGAAAGCCTGCCTTCGTGTTGCCATACATGCATAACATGGCCTTGGAAGCAATGATGTACTTTTCTGATAAGGTCCTTGACTACTGTTAAATAACGGATGTTAAGAACTGAGGCTGCATGATGGTGCACACCTTTAATCCCAGCACGGAGGAGGCAAAGGCAGGCGGATCTCTCAGTCTAAGGAGAGCTCCTAGTCTACACAGCAAGTTCCAGGATGGCCAGAGCTATATAAAAACTCAGGAAGGTCTCTATGCAGAGAAACAAAAACAACAAAACAGGCTATAACTGCAGAATCCCCACCCCATCCCCAAACACTTCAAGCCAAAGGCCTAGAAACTATTAGGAAAGGCAAAATGGCTGCAAAGGTTCACCAGACAGAGCTACCCTTGTTTCTGTAGGTTTTCTCCAGAGGTTCTTCCTACCCTGGTCAAATTCTCAACCCCTATGTGCCTCAGTTTCCCGACAGCATAAATGGCTGTCAGAGACTGATGTTTGGCATGGAGCCTAAATGACACAGCAGGTGACCAGCAAGTATTGGTTTTCATGTATTATTATTCTGTTTTTATAAAAGTTTGTCAGTAGTCAGACAGTGCTAGCCTAGTGGTTCATACCGTAATCCCAGTACTCAAGAGGCAGAGGTAGGTGGACAGCCACAAGTTCAAGGTCACCTTGGTATACATAGTAAATTTCAGGCTAGCAAGAGTTATATAAGGAGAACCTGTTTGTTTAAAAAAAGAAAAGAAAAAAGAAAAGAAGGAAAGAAAAAAACCAGTTTCTTCCAGTCAGGCCCTTTGATGCCTCAGAGGTAAAATCCACACAATGCAGTCTTCTAGGAGCCATGAAGCCGGCAGCAAGAGAAAGGTGCCAGAACGAGGCTGACCTTTCACTGGGATCCTACCTTTGCTTCGTAGCCTTGGACAAATTACTCAACGTTTCTGAACCACATCTTAAACTGCAAAGTGGGGAGAATAACGTCCTCCCTGGAGGAGAGGTGTCAGCTCGGGGAGGCACTGGAGACAGAAGCAAGTGGACTGCCAGGTAGGGAGGCTCCTAGAGTCAGAGCTCGGCCGGCTTTGCTCCCAAACCGACCCCTGCGCGGTGCTAATGGTCTGGCAGTCACGATGCTTTACTCACAGCCGAAGACTTCTGGGGTGCAGAGCTCTACCAGCTACAGCCCACTCCAAGGGTATTCAAACAGCCGTAACTAAGGCCCTCCTAAGAAGGCCTCCAAACAACTAACTCGCTGACAAGCCTGCCAGCTCACCTGGTGGGTAACTTCAGGCCAAGCAGTAGCTGAGGGCAGGTGACACAGCCACAGGACTCCAACCCTGAAACTTGCCATTAGCAATACAGTACTGTGGGGCAGAGGACCGTGCCATCAGACAGAAGAGCTGGTAAGGTAGTAGCAAAGTTCAGAACCCAGATAAAACTCAGAGCAGCAGGAGTTCAGACTAGCTCATGATCAGATTCCTGTCCTGGACATGTAACCATGACACCCCACTAAGAGGACGGTGACAACTGGATATGTAGCATGGAACTTACAGGTCTCTTGCTAATGCAGTATCTAGAGGCCCCAAGTGTCTAGCCAATGAGCTTCCTTCCTGGGGATCCCTTCCTGCAAAAGATATTTAATCTCTGGTTCACCCTGAGTAAACCGTATGCATGTTTATCTGCCATGAGTAAAGCAGCGTGGACAAGTAAGAACTGTCGCCTTCATCAAGGGCTGTCATGGGGGAGGGGCCTGCATCGTCCCTCAGCACGCCTCGCACTACTCTGAGCTAAGCGGGATTCCCTCACGCAGGCCCTGTTCTCGACTCTTCGAGGTTCCCATGGTGTCTGAGTGCACAGTACTTTGATAACCACATCCACCATCCCAGCCCCCGATGTTCATCACCCGGAGAAACATGGGCTGGGACCCCATATCTTAGACTGCATTTCATCTTGGGGTCCTAAGAACCCAGCACTCCAGTGTCAAGAAGTAGAGCAGGATAGCACCCCTGAGTTTCGCCTCCCCAAGCACTGTTCTGATACGCCAGCGGCAAGGTGGAAATGCAGAACAACACGCTACCTTTCCCAACTGGGAGGCAATGTGGCACAAAGGACCTCAACAAGGTTGGTAATCAGGGACCCCAAAAGTGGTGCTTAAGTCACAGAAGTGCATTAGGAGGTTCCCAGCTTTCAGGTCTGTGTGCAGGGTTCCTCCAGTGCACAGTGGCAGGGTCCTACAAATAGTTACCGGTGTCACAGCTACACAGGAGAAAGGTCGGGACTACACTGGCATTTATGACAGTGTTTCTGGGTTCCTAGTGGTCTAAACAGCAGGTGCACAATCCATATTTGAAAGAACATGACTGTCCATGAACCAACACTTTAATCAAGTCACTCTAGCTCTGTTTGGCCAAAGCTACAGTCTTATACAATCTACTTCCCAGGCAGGGTTTCTGTAAGCCTCCAGTGCTGAGGAAAGGCTCTGGTGGTGGCCCAGTTCTTGCACAGTGCTCCACTGCTGCCTACAAATTCAGTTTGTCCTCAGCTTGGTACTGATACCTCTCACCTCTGACTCCCTGCCCTGGCTTCCTTCACTATGAATGTCCTCCTTCCTAACTAGACACTGTCAAAGACTCAACACTGCCAAGGCTTGGTGGTAGTGGTGCACAACTACATCCAGCACTTGGGAAGCGGAAGCAGGACGGTTTGAGACCAGCCTGAGTTACAAAGCACAATAGTGCCCCAAAACAAAACCTGTAACATTCATAAAGACTTGGCAAAATATGACATAATCTGCCAAGTAAAATCCCCTAGGCTGCTCCTACTCACACCTTCCAACAGTACTTTCTTTTCCTCTTTTGGAGGTAGTACTGGGGATTGAGTCTAAGGCCTTACCTGTGGCGGGCAACACTTGAGCTATACCCCTCGGCCCTCGGCCCTGAAACTAAGAAATTCCTGATCTTCTTGCCCCAGCCTTCAAAGTGCTGTGTTTACAAGTGTAGGCCACCACGAGCAGCTTTAGTAAGTTCAAGGTTGAATGTGGAGAATGCATGCTAAAGACCCAGTTCCACGAGGAATCAACAAAGGTCCTCACTAAACGGCAGTGACCTAACTACAAAGCAGGAATAATATGGTGGCAAATGTGTAGTCTCAGAACATGAAAAAAGTCGGGCCCAAACTGACTCTTGCGGTAAAGATGAACTTGGAAATGTCAAATCATCTGAGCTTCAGATCCCTTAAGATGGGGACAAGTGAGAAGGATTAAATGACAACCTACATAAAGCTTCTGCTCCAGACATTTACTACCTACCTTCCTATGATTAACGATGCTCCCCAGCCGGGTGGCGTGCCGCGCACCTTTACTGGCAGCGCTTGGGAGCTGGAGGCAGAGAGGCAAATGGATCTTAGTGAGTTTAAAGCCAGCCTGAGCTATTACACGAGGCGAGCTACGATATCTATATACATAGTGATACGCAGTCACAAACAAACAGGATCCCCCAACCAACCGCCTTCCAATCACTTAGGGGCAAACCTCAAGAACCTGCGGGCAAGTTTCAGGTGCCAATGGTGCCACAAACGCTCAGCCTTCCTGATTTCAATTCTAGCTCAAGTCTCAGGTCTACCGCTTCCTTGGACGAGCCAACTGCCAAATGCGGTTAAAAAGACAAGCGACACCGTCGATATCGCCGAGTCCTGCCACTCAGGAGCCAGCCCAGCCAACAATCGCCTCCTCCTATTGCTTACAGCGGATCGCGCACGCCGAGGCAGGGAACGCAGAGGCCAGACTTGGCCGGGAGCTTTCCGCCAACTGAGCCCGGGTTCCCGGGTCCGCGGTCCTCACCGCCCGGGCGCCAACGACCGACCCGGCACCACGCTACAGACCCTGCTTCCTGCGGAGTACGCGGGGTGCACGGCATCAGAACCGGAGCCCGCCGCCGGACTCCGACTAGACTTCCCTTCCCGAACGCCCCAGTCCAGGCCTCACCATGGCGGCCGCTCCACCTTAGGGGGACGGGTGCCGCTTCCCGACCCAGTGGGACCAGCTCAAGGGTTGCTGGTGGGTCAGAGGTCAAGAGAGACAGAAGAGCGCGTGCGCACAGACGCGACGCACTTCCAGAGGCGTTACTCTCGCGGCACCGCGCATGTGGGCGGAGCTTGCCACGGGATCGGCGGACCTTTGGGTTTCTCCATATTTAGCGCAGTTGGGTGGCCTTGGGACTGGTGCGCCAAGTTGTTTCTTACCTTCATTTTCCCAAAACATTTAGGAAAAAGCCATCATATGAAATAAGACAGAGTATAATAGGGCTGGATGTCAAAATCTCTAGAATATTTAAGAAAATTAGGTATTTCAAAATAGGGCTTATTCCAGGCTCCTCTCATTTGTGAAGCTCTTTCTTAGCTACCAAGGAGCTCATTAGATGGTCTGTAATCTAATGTCCTCTTCTCAGTGAGGCCCAGGAAGATCCCCTACCACATTAATGTGCCCACCACACTGTCCTGATTTTGAGGGGCTAAGGTATCTTTTAAACAACAGATGCTTATTTTATTTTTTCTGATTTTTTTTTTTTTTTTTTTGAGACAGGGATTCTCTGTGTAACCCTGGTTGTCCTGGACCTCGATCTGTAGACCAGATTGGCCTTGAATTCACAGCGTTCCGCCTGCCTCTGCCTCCTGAGTGCTGGGATTAAAGGCCTGCGCCACCACTGCCCGGCTGGTTCTGGAATCTTTATGTCCAAGGTGATCCTGTTGCCAGGTTTGGTTTCTATTCAAGCTTGTCTCCTTGGTTTGCAAAAGGTTCTCTTCAGGTCCTCACAGGACCTTCCCTGGTTTGTGTGTCTGTGTGTTGGTGACAATTCCATCAAGACATCCACAATTCACACTCCAAACAGGTCCACCTTTTGGTACGATTCAGTTCCACCATGAGCACCACCCATATCAGACCATTTCTTGCCCAGTAGTCACGTCCCTCCCTTGCAATCTACTCATTTGTATTTTGTGTCTCTGGGTTTCTCCCGGGCATTCCATAGACTCAGAACAGCACGTGGTCTTTGTGACTTACCATTTCATGCTTCACTTGTTTTTGTTTTTTCCTGCAGTTCTCACCCTGTGGATCTTGACTCCTTTGGCAAGTTCCTATCTCCAGAAATATTTACATTGTGAATCATAACAGTACCAAAGTTACAGTTGTGAAGTAGCAATGAAAGTAATTTTTATGGTTGGGGTCACCACAGCATGAGGAACAGTATTAAAGGGTGCAGCCTGAGGAAGGTTGAGAACCACTGCTCCATGACATAATCCCTTTTTTTCTAACCTTTATTATTCAGTGCTATGCCTTCCCACTAGAGCAGGAGCTCACAGTGGGCAGGACATTTATGCCTCTTAGCTATCCAGCACCCGGAAGGCTGCCTGGCATGCAGTGGATACTCATGTATGGTTGGTGAGTGGCCTTAAGTCAGATTCCTCTAGATCAGCGGTTCTCAACTCACCTAACGCCGCGGCCCTTGAATACAGCTCCTCATGTTGTGCTGACTCCCAACCATAACATCATTTTCATGGCTACCATTATGGACTGTAATGTAAATTATCTGTTTTCTGATGGTCTTAGGCAACCTGTGAAAGGGTCACTTGACCTCCCCAAAGGGTTGGTGACCCACAGATGGAGAACCTTTGACCTAGACCACTGCCCAACCTACCTTCCTTCCCTCCAGCTCTCCAAACTCTGCCTTCCCTGGGTACATTGCTGACCTTCCATTTGCTTGCCATTGGCTCCTTCAGATCTCAGTTTTCATTTTCAAAGAACAGAAGTGTCTCCTCCTCAGGCCCTGACACCCTGCTTGCCCCTGAGCCTAAGTCAGCTTCACTCAGTGTCTCTTCACCCTCCTTTCCTGTGCACTGTCTGGTTCTTACTATCACAAAGCTGGAGGCAACAGGAGCTCTGTCGTCCCTGCATATTACATGGTACACGTAGCAAAGTGAAACCAGGATGAACAGGAACAGAACCACGGCTCTCTCACTCACATTCCTGTGTCCTCCTTTCTAGATTCCCAGGCAGCAGAGCAGCACAAGAGGCAGCTGGCTTAGAAAAGTTTAATTGCTGGAAACATCCAGAGCATATGGGCGGTTTGTTATGGGGTCCACAACACTGTAATGAGGCTGTTAGCGCCATGAGACTCTTTCTCCTGGCCTCAAGCCAGGAGAAGCAGGGCAAATGGTCCTAGGCCCCTGAGGAGAAAGCTGCTCCTAACAGCCTGGTGGGGGACCAGCCTCCAGAGTCCTTGACTGGGGCTGATGCAGTAGGCAAGATAGCTTGGCTTGTAGTAACTGAAGATGTCAGAGGAAACCAGCAGAAAGACTAGGAGAGACAGGGCATCCAGAGTTGGTCCAGAGACATGCTACTAACACCTACCTCCCACCCACTGGTCTAACATGCTAGCAGGCAGCTGAAGATAAACGCTAGCTCCAGAGGGCAAAGGAGCAGACCAGTCTCTGGAGCTGCAGAGCGGCCCAACAGCTGTGGAAGTGCCTGAGGCTTGCATGAAAGCCAGGGCTTCTGGGCTGGATGTGCGTGCCAGGGCCAGTGCAGCCTTGTCCAGTTTGCAGAGATATGAGGTGTGGAGGGCCGCAGATGGTTCTGGGAGGTGGCAGTGGCAGCTGTGACTAGGCGTGCCTCGAGTGCAGGCTAGTCCTGGGATGAGAAACCAGGAAGCAGGAGTCAGAGGGCCTGGGAAGTGAAGGTATGCAGCACAGTGTCTCCAGGAGGAGAGTGCTTGTGGGCTGAAGAAGCTGGGCCAAGCGCCCACCACTCACCCACTCATCTTCATCCACCCCTTCAAAGGAGTCCTGGGGCAATGGGTCTTCTCGGTTCCCCAGCTTTGCCACCATGGCATTCAGCAGCTGTGGAAGTGGACGGGAGAGGCACCGAAAGAAATGACTCTCCGACCTCAAGATCTTAAAACCCCAGTTTTAACCCCAACAATGCTAAAACGCACCCTCAGTTAGAACCCTGGCTAAGTTGATGGGTTTTCATTGTAAAATACAGCAAAAGGGGGTCAGAGACAAGAGACTGTAGCATGTGGTACCTGAACTCAAGGAGCTGCCATCTCTGTGCACTGCCTCAAAGGCTCAAACGGACACCAGGCTCACCATGGGCTTAGGGTGCCAACCTTTAACATTGGCTGGGTAAGGGCTGGCTAGAATGTGTGCCTCTTGCTGCCCTCCCTGGCTTCCTGTGCCCTGGGAGCAGCGAAGCACCCCTGGGTGTGACCCCTCCCCAGAGTCTGGTGTGGAGACAAGGGTGACATGTGGTTCTTCCTGCCATCTGGGTTGGGCTCCTGAGCTGGCAGCTAACTAAGCAGATGGAGGAGACATGGAGGACACGTCTGTATTGCACAGCAGCCCTCTCCCGAGGCCCACCTCTTCTTTCTTTTGTTGGTCAGACTTCTCTTCCAAGTATTGTGCTGAGGATGGGGCTCTTCGGGCAGGGGCCTCACGGGGGGCTTGACTTACTGGGGTGAAGCAAGGACAGGCATCAGAGAAGGCCCTGTTTAGAGCCAACCCTCAGAGAGTCTCTGGTACAGATCAAAGAAGTGGCATTAACAAGTTATTAAAGTCCCTATTCACCAGGCCTTCCTATAGCACCAGGATATGTGTATGTAAGGGTACTGCATGTGTTAAGTATGTAACACATGCATGTATGTGTCAACATTTGCATGTAAGCTAGGATAAAACACAAGCCACATAACTTGCTCTCCAGGGGTTCAGAGACTGGGTCTGGAGACATGTCCAGCATCCTTAAGCCAGCTAGAGGTCTCTGTGGCAGCAGAAATGAAGGACTAGACTTGGGCCTTCTGTTCCTCCTTCCACCCCTGTCCAGATCCCTGCTCCCTGCTGTCTCCCCGTTTTATTCCTTACTTTACCTGGGGTCATGCCAGGAGGCTGCAAACTCAGTAGCTGGGGCTGTCCATTAGCACCCTCAAACCAGGCTTTGGCACTGAGCACTGGTTCCCAGGTCACAGCCGTGTCCGGGAACACATCATCCTGGAAGAATTCTTTCTGCAGAAGATGAAGGGGCTATCCTGAGACACTGACCAGCGGCCCAGGACACATAAGGCCCGAGACCTGGTGCCACCCACACTGGCATTCACATGCTTTGCAGAATTTCAGTAGACTATGAAGACAGATGTTTCCCCAAAAGTAGACAGCTGAGAGGTCTGGGTGCAAGAAGAACAGGTAAGAACTTAAGTCCCTCAGTCTCGGCCCAGCCACAGAAACAGGAGATTGAGTCCTTCTCCCAAACTCACTCTGACCCGGGGCAGCCGGAAAGCAACAGGCTCCAAGGAGGTCTGGCGTAGACGCAGGCATCGGGCAAACTCCACATCCCGAATGTCACACTCAGTCTTGGGCAGAAGGACAAAGGCCTAGGGGGAGTGAGGAAGTAGGAGCTCAAGTTAAGAGCTCCTGGGTAGATACAGAGCACCCTAGAGTAGCAGAATTCCTTAGGCCATGCCATGGCCGCCTTGGGTAGCCGGGGTGGTCTGAGGGAGAATGCTCTCTGTAGGCTCATATGTTTGAATGGTTGATTCTCAGATAGTGGAGCTGTCTGATAAGGAGGTATTGCCTCGTTGGAAGAGGTGTGCCCCTGTGAACAAGCTTTGAGATTTTAAAAATCCACGCCTTTCTATAATCAGTTCTCCCTCTCCACCTGCTGCCGCTTGCCCTGCCATGATGGTCATGACCTCACCCTCGGAAACAGTAAGCAAGCCACAGTCAAATGTATCTGGTTGTAAGTCGCCTTGGTCATGGTTTCTCTCCACTGCAACAGAAAAGTAACTAAGACAGTACTGGTGTGCTGTCAGTGGGAACAACCAGTGCTTGTAAGGGAAAAAGACCAGACACGTAGCATTGGCCTGTTTCTACAGAGGACAAAGTCCCACCATGCCCTACGTCAAGCATACGGGAGTATGCCATATGCCACTATGGGACAGTCCCCTGCCCTGCATGACTTTAACACACATGCATACCACATCAAGATAAGCAAGCAACTAAAGAGGATTTGTGTCCTTGGATTTCTGTTTGATTGATTGAGATGAAGTCTCACCATAGCACCCAGGTTGGTTTCAACTCATGATTCTCCTCTCTTGGCCTCCAGAGTGCGGGTATGACAGGGATATGCCATCATGCCTGGTTCATTTAACTTAACCTTATATGGTTTAATTTTTAGCAGTGTCTGAATATAAAGCCAGCTCTCAAAATTCCTAGATTATAACAGTTAGCTATACATGCTGCTGGGCACAGGATCTTGACTCTCTTGACCCCCATTAGCTCCTGCACTTCCACACATGGCCACGAGGGGGCATGGGAACCTTGCAGTGCAACTTAAAGGTTCAGTGGTGAGGGTGATTATCACCTTGTGAGGGTCAGGTGATGTGAAGCTGTTGCACTCCAAGAAGAAAGGGGCCTCTGGGAGCACCTCGTACAGGAACACACGGGTATCACCCTGGGGGACAGGGAGAGGGTATGAAAGCGAAGCTTTCAGCTACATGAGACCCTGCCCCACACCCAGCCAGGCCATTCCAGCTAACCTTGCCAGTGAGAAGCACCAGGCCAGTGTCAGGGTCGTAGCTGGGAAGCAGGGTCGAGGGGGCTACATCGAGGCCCAGCAGTGCCGAAGGGCCTTCTGCCAGGGCATCAGCTATGTACAACTGCAGCTGGCGCTCGCTTCGGCTGCCAGGGAGTCAGGGGTAGAGCAGATCCTTAGAGCTTATGAGGCCTGAGGTAGGGCAAAGACTCCGACAGAGACCCTGCTCCTTTCTGGGCTGGACAGTCTAAGGCCCAGTAGTCAAAGGAGAGATGAGTCTAGCCCTTAGAAGTGGCCTGGCTGGGGAAACAGTGTCCAACTCCCTGCTTGGCCTCCACTTGTCTTGTCTGATGTACAACCCCGAACCCAGTGCCTAGCCTGGTCTACGGCAGCCTCCTGGCTGGTCTTCTCCCCTCACATTCTGTCTTGCACTCTGTCTGCAGGGCTGGACATCCTCCCTGCAGTGCAGCCTTTCTCCTCAGGCTTTGATGACTCAGATCATATGATACCTTTCTTGGGATGTCCTCCCCAATCCATCATCCAAATGCCTAAAGTCTGCCCCTCAGGCCTCTCCTGCAGGCTTGCTTCTCTTCCCTGTGTCACGCCTGTGTCTCCATCAGGCATGGGTTCCTGGGCCTGGCCTCACCTTCTGAATCCTGTTATTACATATTTCCTCTCCAATACTTCCTTCCACCCAACCACCAGCCTATCTATTCATCTGTCTAATCATTCACCAATTTATCTATTTATCCATCATCCTATAATCCATTGATCATTGATCTGCATATCTACCTACCCCCCCCCATTCATCCATTCTTCCATTTAACCATCCACCGTGGGTGGGAACAGTTTTTGTTTGTTCATGTTTCATTTTGAGACAGGGTCTCTCTATTGTGTAGTCCTGGCTGTCCCTGAACTCCTTATGTAGTCCTCAAACTCACGGGAATCCACCTGTGCTGGAAACGTAAGGCGTGTGCCATCCATCACACCTGGCTATGTGAAGCTCTGGCACACTGGACAAATGCTGTGACCTTGGGAAAAGGGAAACCAAGGGATGGTGGTCCCTAAGTCCTCACCTGTCAAAGCCAGACACCAGCAGACAACCACCATCACACACCCAGACAACGCGGGCTCCACGGCCACCTTCAGGACCCGGACCTTCCTGTCGAGGTACACCACATGGAACTCAGTCAAAGCCCCTTCCAAATCAGTAAAAGGGACATTTTACCTTTAGCCCAAAGGCGCTCACCTACAGAGACACAGACCTTCCCACAGGTGCCCTTCCTCTAGTTCTAGCCGCTCAGGAGCAATAAGACCTTGAAGTCCCCCCAGCCCCCAGCTTATGCATGTGCACCTGCAGGGATGTTCAGAGGGTGTAGACCCTAAGTCTGTCCCAGCGTGCTTACCTGTAGAGGTAAAGGGCTACTCCGGGGCTCATAGACCCGCACACGCCCATCCTTGCATACAGTGGCCAGCTGCTTTCCATCTGGACTCCAGGCCAAGCTAAAAATCTGGGGACAGACAAGGGCATAAGATGGGGTGTCTCCTTTCATTCCTAGGCCCCTGCCTCTGCAGCTGTCCTACCTGGTCCTGATGGCCCTGCAGCCTCAGCTGCTCAGCTCCAGCCTGAAGGTCCCAGATGCGAATGGTGAGGTCGTAGGAGCTGGAAGCCAGCACATCGGCAGCCAGGGGGTGGAAGCGCAGAGAGTAAATCTTTTCTGTGTGGCCTGGAGAGGACCAGGAAGTTTTGCTAAGCCCCTGGGAAGCTGCTCCCCAACTGGCTTTATCTATCAGGTCCCTCTAACCTGTGAGCACAGTCTCAGGTGTGGTGAGAACATTCTTGAGGCCACCAGGGGGCACCCGCCACAGTCGGATCCGGGCATCCTCCCCAGCTATGGAAAGAGGAGTGTATCTTCACTGCAGGGCCAGCTATACCTGGCTTCCCTGCCCACTCAGGTACTGGAGCCTTCTTTCAGCCTGGGCACCCAGGCTCCTTACCCACAGCGAGCCGGTGTGGGTCAAAGGGATCCCAGGCCAGATCCATTACAGCTGCCCCATTCTGAAGTGTAGGCAGTGCTGTGTCAGGCAGGCGGCCTGGCTTCTGCAGCTGTGGGCGAAACCCCCATCCCACGGCACATCAGACCCAAGCAACAGAGCCAGTCCCAGGAAAACAGGTGCCGGGCCCACCTTCTCAGACAGACAGCCCCACTGTCGGGGGCCCAAGCTCTGCCTTGGCCAACTTGTGCTGAGTCCCGAGAGCCAACTGTGAGGCCCCAGAAAGTGAGGGCTTGGCAACGTGGACTGAAAGGAGTCAGGCTCAGGGCTCAGGCTGCTCGGGTTTGAACCCTGCTCCACTTACAAAGCTGCATGACAAGGCCAGGTCACTACATCTCTCTGATCTTCTTCACTCTCAAGTGAGAAGGAGCCTACCACATGAGGCTGCAGGGGTGACTAGAGGGGTACTGGGCAGGTGCCTGATGCATGCACGGTCTGTGCTCTGTGAGTCGGGGTAGACCCTTAGTGTCCTGTTCTTGCCTACTACAGGGATCCGAGTCAGGGTAACCCTGATGGGGCGGGGTCCTTACCTCAAGCACAGCTACCTGCCCACCACTGCTGAGCAGAGGAACAGCCACACGGAGCCGGTTAGCGCAGAAGCCATCGCTTTCCCCAGGTGTTGTGAGGTTGAGTCCCTTAAGGTTGGTGATATGGCTGTCACGGTGGAGGATGCTGCCCTGAGCATGGCGGAATTTAGAACTGGGGCCTGGTGGGCAGTGGGAACACAAGCGAGTGTGAGGATGCTGTGCCTGTGCATCCTGCACCTCGTCCTGGCCACCTGCGGCCGTCATTAGAAGGAATCTGGTGTGGGCCCAGGTAGGCTACTTTGGGGTTGCCATACACAGCTTGTCTAAGAGGCTTGCCCGTGTTCCTCTACAGCCTGCAAACCAGTGGTCCTAGTGGCACAAGCCTGGGTTACTATATAAGGTCTCTCCTCAGGGTTGGTGGACAGAGGAAGGGGCTAGGGTTGGGGGTAGACAGGGTCCTCCTGTCCTGAGCAGCTTACCCAGCAGACTCTGAAGTGACCTCTGGCTGGGGCTGGTACCAATGCCGCTGGTGCTGGAGAGCGAAGGGCCCAGGCTGGATGGCGTGGAGGGGGAGATCAGTGAGCTGGGGGAAGAAAAGCCCTCCTGGAGAGAAGGGTGTAGTCAGCCAGCGGTCCCTGGGTATACTGACCAAGCAGAAAGGCGGCAGATGGCCAATTCCTGGGCATTGTCTCTGGGCTCCTCTGGGCTTTGGGATAATAGTCTGGGCAAGAGCCTGCTGAAGCATGAGTCAGGTGGCAATTAAAAGAAGGAAATGAGGGCTGGAGAGATGGCTCAGCAGTTAAGAGCACTGACTGCTCTTCCAGAGGTCCTGAGTTCAATTCCCAGCAACCACGTGGTGGCTCACAACTATCTGTAATGGGATCTGAAGCCCTCCTCTGGTGTGTCTGAACACGGTGACAGTGTTCTCGCATATATTACGTAAACAAATGAATAAATCTTTAAAAAAAAGAAAGAAGGAAATGAGCTTTAGGTCATGGGGACAGAGGTGGTTCCTCCTGTCTCCCAGTGTTTTGGGGGGTAGGGACATTACAGCTGCTGGCATTTCAGGAACACCCCTTGCTTCTTTAACACCTGCCCAGCTTAGAACACAATGCTAAGTCCTTTACTAAGCTGCACACACCTCTGCTATGCCTAACAGCTAAAGATCATAAAGGCTGTTTGGCAGGTGGATAGAACATCCTCTTGACTCCTTCACTACCTACTGCAGCATCTCATTAGCTGTAGGAGAGGTGACTTGGTACTTACACTTAGGTCTGTGTCAGCTCTGGACATCTCTGCAGGCTGGACCATGTCGGCAGATGGTTCCATAGTTGGCACTAGGGAGGAAGTGAAGCTAGGGCGGGGCCGGTGGGCTGGGTTGAGGCTGACCTTCTGGACCTATGGGTAGGCAGGTCATTGAGGGAGGTGCACGCTGTCAGATATGAAGGGGACCTTTGGAGGGTAGACATGAGGTTGAAAGAACCAAGTGGGAGCTCCCAGGGGTTGCTGGGACCAGAGAGGAGCAGCATGAGCAGAGGTTAGCCTTACCTGCTGATTGTCCCCAGCCCACCAAGTGTGGGCATCAGAAGCAGGCACAGAGCCGGCTGTGTCTGGAAACAGATCCTTATGGAACTCCACAGCCTGGTGAGGGACAGGCAGTCAGTTAATGAGGCCCAAATCCTCTAGGGCCCCAATCCCTTGCCAGAGCCCCTCTCACTTTTCGGGGGACGTGGTGGCTGATGGGTATGATGGCTGTGTCACTCAGCTGAAGGACTTGGAGCACCTCGCAACTCATGACAGCCAGTGCTCGCCGGGGAACAAGGGCTGCTCCTCGTAATACATTCTCCAGAATGCACTGGGTCACTGTCAAGGACACCATGGGGGACAGTCAGGGAGGGGAGAGATCCAGTGGCAGGGTGGCGAGGAGGGCAAGGACTCACCTGGGCTCAGTGCAGGCTGCTGTGGGGTCACCTCGTAACAGTACAGCTGATTCTCACCCTGAAACAAACACAGCCCGACTTCCACCTTGCCACATGCTGCAGGCCTGAGGCAACCACTCAGGCCTTGCTTCTGCTGGGTGCGGAGCTGTACCCGGCACAGGCTTTCCCTCACTTGCTCATTACTCTATGTGGTAAGCACCAAGCATATACATCAGCACTTAGGATATGTCAACGGCACACCAACACTGAGGTCTTCTCCTAAGAAGAAGAGGCCATGTCATCTTGGCTGCCTCAGTGAAGACAGCACAGGATTGGGATGCACAGCTGTCCCTTGCAGAGAACAGCACAAGGGCCTAAATTCTGAGTAGTGCACATGGAGGGCAGTGGGTGAGACGATCCAACATTTTGCTCACCTTTCCTGCCAGGACCAATAGCCCAGAGTCTGGATCCAGCAGGGGTGTCAGAGACCTGGGGAGAGAGGACCAGTGGGCTGGATGATAGGGAAAAAGACAGCAGGAAGTCTGCAAGCCTGTGACTTCAGATCAGGGAAAGGAAAGGTTTTTCTACCTGGATCTAGCTGGCCTCTAAATCCTCAATGTCTTCTTCTGGCACTGCCCTTGTACTAAGCACCCCACACTCATCCAGCTGCTTTGCTCCCTGCAGTGATTGCACTGGCCCTGGGCACTGGCCCTGGGCAGTGGGAACCCAAGCTGACCCTCCCCTAGGCACTCACGAAAACTAACACATATGTAATGTAATGTTCCATATTGCTTCAACCAGCCTATGAGACAGACCCGAACAAGCAAGGAGGTTAAGGGGGTAGATGCTCCAACCTCCAGTGCAGAGGAGAGCCCACTCTGACCACTTCAGGGATAGGGAGGTACTATCTTCTCCACCACTCCACATCCTAGAAGCTTAGATGGCCCTCCATGCTGATTCCAACTGCCTATGCCTAGCTGAGCCCAGCAACGGGAAAAGGCCCCATACTGCCAGGCTTTCCTGGAATCCCCCAAGCTACAGCCCAGGCCAGGAGAAAGGACATTCCTGAGATGAGGAGATGGGTGGAGGGAGAGGCTAGGGGTAGGCTGGGAGCCCAATACTATGACAATTTCAGCTCAAGGCCAACTTCTTCACTGGCCAAGAGCTCCCACCTCCCCTCTCTGGACTCTGGAGACCCTTTACATAAAAGTCCCAGGCCTGAGGCACCACCCTGCAATGACCTCTCGTTGAGGGAAGGGCATCCAGGAGAACTTGAGAACCTTCTGGTTAGTTTTTGAGACAGGGTATCTTTATGTAGCCCTGGCTGTCCTGGAATTTGCTACATAGATTAGGCTAGCCTCAAGCTCAGAGATCCTCCTGCCTCTACTTCCCATGTGCTGGGATTAAGGGCTTGCACCCCAACACCTGGCTGTGAGAACTTACCACTTGCTCCTGGTCCCAAACAGTGTTTCATCCCTGTTGTGCCCCCCCCCCCCCCCGCCCAGTGGTGTCTGCTACCCAGTCCCCTCCTCCCCTGCCTCCTTGTGTTCTGCCAGGAGCCACAGAGTGGGTGGAGAGCTGGGTGGGGTCCCCGAGTGAATCTGTAATTTCTTGGAAGGCCCTACGCTGTTAACTTGTAACCCAGGCCCTCATTACCTCAGGATGGCAGGGTGAGCTGGCCTCACTGCTGCCCTTCTCCACTCAGCCTGAACCCTGCCTGCCACAGCAGAAGGCAAGTACAGATGTAAAGATGGTCAGTGGCTTAGTGTCACCCTATAGGACTGGAGTTGACGTTAGCACCCCTGCAGCTTCCATTTGGCTTTCCTTGTTCATTCATTCATTCATTCATTCATTCATTCATTCATTCATTCATAATCATTTCTTTACTCTCTTGATGAACTGGTCTGTGCTCAGCCTTCAGTGCTGCCAGATGATGTGCATGAAGAGGAGGCTGCAGACCCAGCACACTGCTCCAGGCACTCAGCTGCCCGGTGCATAAGGCAGCAGACACCATCTCATGACTAGAGAAAGGCTTCCCTGCGGCTGTGAAGTAGCAGGTAGGATGACTTGGCCTTGGCTGGACCACTGGGGAGTGGGTGTTTCTTTGATTCCAGTGTTAGGGAGAAGCCAAACATGACAGGGAGTAGAGTTCCAGACAAGGAGAACATTCTATGCCAAGAGCTTATATCAGACATTGGATTAAGGCCTTTTGAAGGGTAGGAGATGTGACGTATGTATAGCTCAGGCAGTGAGGAGACGGCTGAGACTCAGGTGGGCAGGGGCAGATGAAACAGAGCTTACGAATCGGTCCTGTGTCCAGTAGGTGATAAGCAATTAGACGGTGGTTATTTTTGTTTATTTTGTAGAAACTGGGACATTCTGATTCAGGGCGTTATACATGCTAGGCAAATCACTCTACCAAACCCAGCTAGTTGGTATGATTTAAACCAAGTAGGGAGGGAACAAGATGGCCCTGAGATAGAGGCACCGACTACTAAGGAAGGAAAGATTGGGGAACTGGGAGCTAAAGGAGCCCGTCGCTGGAGCACAGGTGGGGACAAGTGGTCTGGGGACGCCTCTGTGGCCTTCTGCTGTACTGCCCACAAGTACATAAGAACCCCAAGAATTCCACTGGAGCACTGACAGTTCACCAGCTCTCTGAAACAGCTCCTGAAGAAGCCTGTCTAGGCCTCCCCTCACCCTATCCCTCAGAGCCTGCCCACTGACTCAGGTGTTGGGTGGCAGGAGCAGGAAGTCAGAGAGGGCAGGGCTGGCTCCTCTGACAGGTCAGGCCAGTCCTTCTTGCCTCGGGTAGAGCCATCTGGTCATCTCTGCTAGGCAAGAGCATCCTGCTGCCCACTGCTCAGGATGGGCAGGGAAATGGGGTCACAGCATCCGGCATAACAGCCAACAGCTGGCACAGGCCTGCCTCTAGGCCTTGTGAAGAAACCCAAGCTGTGTCTGGGTCAGGATGCAGAACACACTTTGACTTGACAGAAGGCTAGATGGGGAGGGATACCCTGCCCATACTCGAGCTGCTGCTATGATCTCTAGGCTTACCACCTTGAAGGATCTGCACTCTGACATCAGTCCAGAGTCTACCCCAGATCTAAAGTTGGAGAAAGGCCAAGGCCTGGAGCTATCCCTAACTAGAAGACGAGGATGGTGTCACCTACTAGATGGTAAGAAGTGACTTTGGTCTGATAATGTCATGAGCTTGTCAAGTGCTCTGTGATGATACCATAAAAGGACAAGGGTAGGCTTGCTGGGGGATGGCAGCTCTAGAACCCCTCTGCCCTCCCTTCCATTCATGCTCCCGTGGATCTGTCACTGTCCTCCAGGCTGGGATGAAAATATCCCACACTCACTTCCCTCGTGGGGCCCTTTGAAGGGATGGATGGTACCTGGAGAACAATGAGAGGCTGGGCAAGATGGGACATACCAGAAGCTGTGAGATCTGGGAGGACAGGGCCTCAGGGACTCACGGCTCATGGGAAGCAGCTTGGGACAGTCTGGTTAGAAGTCACAGAACACCTGTGTATCCCCTCTCTTTTGCTGGTACTGGGTACTGAATCTAGGGCGGTATTTATCTCAAGTGCTCTATCACTGAGATAGACCTTCAGACTTCTATTTTGAGAAAGGTCTTACGGAGTTATTCAGGCTGACCTTGAATTTGTGATTCTCCTGCCTCAGTCTTCAGAGTAGCTGGGATAACAGACCTGACTCACAACACTCAGGGATTGGGGAGCCTGCCACACAGAGGATTTGGGCCTAGGGTAACCGGTGAACTCTACTCCTGGCCAGAAGGGACAGCTGCCACCCAGCCTTCAAAAACTTGCTGTTTAAGACAGGATAGGAAAACTCATTTTCATGTGAAAGCACCTGAGTTTTCAATTCAGGAAATGACCTCAAAGTTTCAGACCTGTCACACAGGCCAAATGAAGCACCTGGGGTCGGTTGTGCAAAGGAATGTGGGGGTGGACGCTCTGCATTCACAACAGAAGCATATCCTGGGGAGGGACCCTGCTTGGTTCCTGTTAACTAGCCCCAGACCACCTTCGTTTCTGGCGATGGAGTCCAGTTGAGGCCAGACAAGCCTCCAGATAATGTGACCCAGACAAGGCCTTCACTACAGATCCAGCAGAAAAGGGATATGACGGTGAAATCCAGGAGCTGAGCTTCCTCCCCAGAGGCCCTGAGGCATGACTCTCGCCACAAACCATGGAGGGGGAGGGGAGAGGATGATCCTTTTCCTGGAATCCTGCAAGGCAGGGGATTTTCCTGAACCAGCCCCTGGCACAGCACCCTCCTGCTTCATCAAGGGCTGCTGTCAACAAGCACCTATGTCCCTCCTACTGTTGACAAAGCCCCCAACCCCGCCTCCCAGGCACAGTCTAGTCTTTAAGCTTCCAGTAACTGTAGGGGCTTGAGCAGACATCTGTTTCTAGGTCCCAGTCTCTCAGTTCAATCTGGGGAAGGTGACCAGGGATGCTGTCATGGCTACAAAGATTTCAAATCCAGCATTAAGAGATTTTATATAAGAGGCTCTCAGAAGCATGTCATGTGGCCTTTCTAGCTTTTGAAATTGGAATTAGCTACCAACAAAAACACATTGTGAGATTACACCTAAAAATCTAGATTTGTATGAAAAATCCTAGTTTTGGCAGACTGGGCTGGTCATGGGAACTCATCCCTCATCCCTCCTGGCCCCTACAATCTACCTCTGTGTCTTCAGATCTTCACCGACTCTTCACTGTCCGCTTCTTGAATGTGTGTCACTAGGTATTTTTCAGTTAAAAAGCAGGAACCTGCCCAAATGTCACACAGCAAAAGATTGACTTAAGCCAGCCTAATAAAATCTCTCCTCACTGGGATCTGGAGGTATCTAGATGCAGACTAGGCCTGCTTAGTGCATTGACCCACTCAGAGGAGGTGGGTGTGTGTGTAGGCTGGGCCAAACCCAGCCTCAGCCAATTGTGGGAAGCCCCGCCCTCAGTAGAGATGGTCCACCCACCCCTACATCTTAAGCAGAGACCAGCCTCCTACGAGTCAACTTCGGAGCCGGAGCCCGGGGCTGGGAGACGGGGACGCAGCAGCCTCCGGATCCCGGGACCCCGGACTGCGCAGGACCGGCCGGAGGCGAAGGACTGAGGCCCCATTGAGGCCTTGGGCCACACCGCCCGGCTCCCTCGGCCGAAGTTGTCTCCCGGTGAGTGTCTAGGGGCGAGGGCGGGGGCGACAGGCGGAGCTGATCACACTAACACAGCACATTATCCAGTGAGACTGCGGACTGCAGGAACGAGGGGCTTACCCCAGCCTCGGGCGGTTACCTGGGCAGGCACGTCCAGTTGCACCGTCCCCCCCTTTCCTGAATAGGTTCAGGGGCCTCCGTTGACCTCGAGAGAGCTAGGGTGCGCGTTTGTACATGGCTCACCTACCCGTGAGGCTCTGAGTAGACAAAATAAACACCCCCTCCCTTGCTTCCTCCTCCCACGACTGGGCCCTCTGGCGTGACCAGTTTTATGAATCAACCCTCTTTTAGGGGATGGCCCTGCCATAGTCTGGTTACTTTTCCCTCATAGGGTCAGACAGTCTGGTGCCCTTGTACAATGGTTGCTTGGGGTCCTCTGGGCCTTGTCACACATGACAGAACTGGGGCCCACAAATACACAGGCAGGCCTGGAGAGGAATGGGGATGGGGAGATTGATAGGTGTGCCCTCAGGTGAGGGATGAACTTTGGCTAACCAGAATCTTTAGTGCTCCGGTATCAGGGCATCTCATCTCTACCTAAATGGGCTTTTCTTGGGCTGCAAACCCAATGGCCTATAACCAGTCTAGTCCTTTGTGTTCCTGAGCTTGCATCTCTGGGGCCAGAGGACTGCTTAGGTTCCTTGTGGTCACTGGCAGGCCAGCTGATTGGTGCTAACCACACTACCTCACCCCCACTCGTTAACGATTACCACACCAGGGTCACTGACTGCTTCCAACCATTGGATCCCAGAAGCAGCCTCTACAGCATAGAAGAAACCCAAGGCTCAGTAGTTCCCTTGCTTGCTTTTTGCATTAATAGTAGGTGATGCTCCAGGAAGAGGCACCAAGAGAGCCTTCTTCCCTATCTGGGTCAAGAGTTCCTAAGGGGAGAAGGTCTGGCTGAAAGGTAAAAGGTCCCTTCCCCCCAGGCAGCTGGATTTTCGGTGCTGGGAAAGCAGAGATGTGGGTGGGCTGAAGCCTTTCAAGGGGCTCCATTGGTATGGGCAGTGAAGGCCAGTATGGACCCAGCTGTTAGCATAGCCCCGTAGAGCTGGGGCAGGCAGGTGGGGGATGGGAGGGTAGTCCCTAGAGTTTACTGTTCTCTCCCAGGGGAATCAGCCCCTGGGGGAACTTCTGTAAACAGAGTGTCAGAGGCAGGAAGAGGGCTCTGGTAATGAGCAGCCCAGCTGGAACCCCTCCAGACCATTATCTAGCATCTCCCATCCAGAGAGGAAAGGACCTAGGAGCACACGTGCCAGCCCAGGGAGGGGGGCCAGCACTGCTTGTCCCCAGCTTCCCAAGCCTCAGAGTTGAACACCAGAACAGCCACCTGTGGGCACTAGGTGGAGGACTACTGTGGGAGTGTTTGGAGACCACCCTTTGGACGTGGTGGGAGAACAGAGAACACAAGGAGCCTCTCAGACATCGAAAGACATACTTTCCTGTGTAAGTCCCCTCTGGCAGATAGCCCTGGGGCCAAGATAGATAGGCATGCTCAGGTACGCACGCGCACGCGCACGCGCACACGCACACACACGTCACTGCCATTCCAGATATCCCCAGCCTGAGTTAGTTAGGATAAGAACTAAGGAAGAGCCAGGATTTTTGTGGATTGGTTCAAGTGGAGTCCCAGGAAAGTGGGGCTCCAATTGGTACCAGGAAGTGGTTCCCACTTCACCACTCTCCTCCCCAACCCCCCCGCCCCCCCACAGTTCTCTTGGGTAAATGCCTAAAGTCATTCTTGACCACTGGCAGGTCCTAATCTTATGTGAAGCGATCAGTCACCCTTGCCTGAGCTCCCTTAGAGCCCCTCCCAGAGCTGTGGAACCCAAGGCCCTTGTGTTGCCAAGAAAACCAGCTCCCTCACTGCTATGGAATTTGTGTGTGCTTTTGGAAGAGGGAGAGGTGTATGTGCGAAAAGCACACAGCAGCAGAGCCACACACACATGCACACTCACGCACACTCGCGAGTGTGCACACACACGTACACACACACACACACACACACACGCAGGAGTGTGGCCCAGAGGGTGTGTGTGTGTACACGTGACTGAAGCAGGCCAGTAGGGGTGCTCTGGCATCCGTGGGGAGGACTGGCCCTCCTTCCTTTTATCAGTTTCCACATTCCAGAGTCAGCCGGGCTGCTTTCCTCAACCCCTCAGCCTGCTGTCCAGGCAGCAGGCCTCCCCCGCTTTTCCTCATTCCAGTCTCCCTGGGTGTGAGGCTTCTTCAGGCCACCTCAGTTTGGGGGGCAGCTGGGGGAAGGGATGAGGCCAGTTCTTCTTTAAGGTTGGGGACAACCCCCCCACCCCCAACTCTTCCTGGGGAATGCAATAAGAGTCTGACATTCCTGGAGGCTGCCTAAGAGATTTCATTAAGGAGGGAGCTGGCTTGCACTGAGGGAGCTGGGGTGGTTTGAGAACCTTGCTGGCCCTCAGCCCCAGCCACTGGTCAATGGTGACAACTATGGGGACAGAGTTGTGTTTCAATGACCGGTTCATAGACCCCAGAAGGGGCCTCTGTGTCATACAATGGTTGAGAGCTGATCTAAGATTGCTGAGTGACTTGTAGGACACTGGTGTGGCAAATGTGAACAGGAAAAAGACCCCTTCTGAGGACATCCCCTTCTCAGACTCCTGTGCCTGGGAAGCTGAGGGTGGATGGCCTTCTGTGGTGACTAAGGTGCTCTGGAAGGTCCAGGGTTAATTGCAGAGTTACAGCTCATTCAGTGGGTGCCAGGCCTTGGGCAGGGACAGGGCAGTAGGAGGCTGAGCCCCAGGAGTGTCACACCTGCCACGCGTGCTGACAGTGTTGTTCTCCTAGCCTATGTCTAGTTGGGCCACAGCCACCACATAGCTCCTGGGGCCAATGTGTTCTTGCCCAACAGGTGGCCCCTCTCCTAAGATGGCACAACCTGCCACCCCAAGGGTTCACTTAAGCCAGAGACTGATCTTAGTCACTGATCTATCTGCCTCGGCTGACAGGTCTGACAGCAGCCAGGTCACCCACAGAGCCACTGAAGACACCCACCTGGGTGGGGACAGGCCACCTTGGCCACACCTACTACAAGACACAGAATCCTTTCCTGGACAAACACAGCAGTTGAGCTGATGTCCTCATGGTCCTTTTGGTAGTCCCTTTAGCTATGCAAAAGACCCAGCAGAGGGCTTTACTCAAGACGTAGCTGCTTGGCTCTCCCCAACAGGAATGACTCTAAAAAAATAGACGAACCCTAGGGAATCGAGGTTTTAAGAGAGCTTCCTAGGTGAGCCACCCCTGCAGCTCAGATACGAAAGCCCCTGAGTTAGTTATAGACAGAAATAGGAGCCAGCACAGGGCAAGGAGTTGGAGTGAGGTCACAAAGCAGGATGAACAGAACTGGCTTGGGATCCCCTGACTTAATTACCAGTCTGGGCTGGGCCTCCTTTCCCTGAATTCTGTTTGAAAACCTATAATAGAGACCCTCAACTCATCTTGTCTGTTGGGCCAGGACTGCTGTGTTCTAGAAAGGAGAGATGGGATGGACCAAACCAGAGCCCAGAACTGCCTCGGACACGTCAGCGAAACTGAAGCCAGCCATTCTGGCCGCCGGCACAATCCCGCCTGCAGGAGGGGGTTGGGGGTGTGTTGGCAGCCTCCTGGGGCTGGGCTGCTGCCAGGCCTGGCAAGCAGAGTAGAGCCCATTCAGTCCAGCACCAGGAAACAGAGGCTTGGAGCCCAGAGCTGAGAGGCAGACCTTGCAGACCCTGTCTATACCTAGCCTGAGGAAGTGTGCAAAGGGGGGGCGAGTTCTCAATTGTCCTCTCCACCCTGATGGGTACATGGCCTGCCCCTGCCTCAGGGAGATGCACCAGCTCCAGGGCTGATGTGTTTACCAAATGCCTGGGTTCTACCCCACCCACTCTCCCATCCCTGCCTGACCTCAGGCCTGTGTATGGTGTCCACAAGTGTGTCACACACTTGGGTGTGGAGGGCATCCTGGGTTCTCGAGAACTGGATGACCAATACTCTTGGTTGTCCTTACTCACAGATCCTCTGCAGGAAGTCATGTGCTTCAGGAGTTTGGGCCAAAGGACAGCTTACCCCCACATTCCTTTACAAAACTAAGGACCACACCCCCACTTTCCTATTGCCTTAAGAGGAGAGGGATGCCTAGTCATGCAGCCTTCACCTGGGCCCAGGGGTCTCTATTTAGCATGAAGGTGGTACAGTCTCCACAGCAGACCCTGCTCATGAGGAAGGCAGAGCTCCTGGCTTATAGGCAATGCCTTCAGCAGCTAATAATGTTTACTGACCATCTGGCTTTTTGGGCTTTTTTTTTGGCTTTTGGGAAGCAGGTGCTGAGACTAGCTCCAGTGGATGCTGAGGTGGAGTTTGTGGTCTGGCTCTAGTAGCCAGACTAACAACCTCATCCTGGCCCCTGGGTACCGAGAGTGCCAGGCCTTCCCTCTGTGGTAGAGTCAGGCCAAGCTAGGTAAGGAATCCAAGAGGCAGCCTGACCCTTCAAAGATGGTGCCCCCCTGACCCCTAAAGCCCAGGGCTGCTCCAGAACTCTCCCCACAACTTTTACAAAAGGAACGGTCACTCTGCAGCCCCACAAGGATCAGCTCTCAAAGCAAAAGCAGTGGTTCTGTCAGATCCACTGTAATCAGCTAAAAGCACAGGCCAGTAGCAACTCTAGAGAAGCTACCCACCCCCGCCTGTTCATACAGCAGGCATGAGGACCCAGATCCCAGACAAGCTAAATGTCCTTCAGAACTTATTAAAAGAACTCCTTGTTTGAGGCTGGAGGGATGGCTCAGTGGTTGAGAGCACAGGTTGCTCTTCCAGAGGACCCAGATTTGATTTCCAGTACCCATAAGGAGACTCACAACCACCAGTTCTACTCCAATTCCAGGGAATCAAACAACCTCTCTAGCTTCTACAGGCACTGCACATACATACATACATACGTACATACATACATACATACTGGCAAAATGGCAAAACAACCTTACACATTAAAGAAAGAATAAACTCCCTGTTGAAAATCAACACACGCACACGCACACACACAAAGTCCTCAGGGCTGCCCATAACAGCTCTGTAGGTGAAAGATGAGACTCAGTCCAGAAGGGACTCAGTATTGGTGACCCACACCTTTACTCCCAGTACTCCAGGGGTGGAGTCAGGAGGATCTCTGTGTTGAAGATCAGCTTAGTCTATGGAGAAGCTTCCAGGACACCCAACATGAAGTCAGGCCTGTCTTCTGCTGCTCTGTAACTATCTCAGCCTTTCCCACCAGGGTCAGCCTCTGCCCTAACCAGATTCCCTTCAAGGGTTGCTCATACTGTTCTCAGAGCCACTACAGAGCTCCCCAGAAAACAGACTGTGGCTTGCAAACTGGAGTTTTCCAAAGCTCTAGATCCACCTTTTTGCCTCAGCCTCCCCTTGCTGGGTCAGAAAAAGAAACTTAACATGATTCTGGAGGAATGGAATTGGATTAGCTATTACCTGTATGGTCTTCCTGGCCTAGAATCCTGGTCACCCCTAATGTAACTCAGTTCTCTCTCCTACCAATGTGTATGTTTACTTCGTAGCTTACAGCCCTTACCCTGGTGGCCATCCCATGGTCAGACACTCCTGCATGCCCCTTTGCCCATCGTGCAGAGTAAGGAGCGGCTCCTTGGCACACCATTCAGCCCCACAGCTAAGGTGTGGAGGACAAATAGAAGAGAGTGAAGTGCTAAGTTGACAGCCCCTCACAGCTTGGAGAACTGACCATAGGGCCGCTCACCTGAAATGAGCTCTTACAAATCAGCAGTATGGCCAGGCTAGCCATGGGCAGGGTCCCCTCCTGTCTGGCCTTGGCCTGGCCACACAGAGAAGACTGACTGGGGGGAGATCTCTCACCCCCTATGTGGAGACAAAATGTGGATGCAGGTTATTGGAAGCCCATGTCTGGAAGCCAGGCCACACAGGCTGAGTTAAGGAGGGTAGAAACGGTCCTGCAGGGTGAGGGAGCTCGGGGTGCAGCTAACAGGTTTACATTATTAACTGGAGAGTCCCATGGTACTGGTAGATCAGGGACACCTGAGGTTCTGGTACTTGTCTCAGCTGATTCTCAGTAGGAGCCCCTCCCTCCCTAAGCACTCCCTCAGCAGAGAAGCACTGAGTAGGCTCTGTAGGTCAAGGGAGAAAAGCGGAGTTATGAGCTGTCTACAGAGAAGGCCAGGGGTGGGGACAGCTCCAAGGTGTTCCTCACTGAGGGCTGCTTTTGTAGCTCAGAGTAACAGAAGAGAAGGGGCTTTTAGAGGTTCCAAGGGGGAAGATCCCTTCCCTGACAAAGGGATACTACAGGTAGTAGACCCATGGGCTTAACCTGGGCAACAAAGCCTTTTCTTTCACTTAGAACTGGCGTAAGGCCCCAGGCAGCTAACTCACTTGTCCTGGGACCCAGTCTGTCTGTCTTCTTCCCTTTCATACCAGGGGCCCTTGTGCTTTGGAAAAGGGGAACCTACAGATGGGATAGTGGTAAAGGCAGACTGGGTGGGGGTCTTGTTACCTGTTGTGGCCACATGTGGGGGAAGGGAGGCCCCAGCTCTAGCACAAAAGGCCCTTGTGTGAACAGCAGGTGCCTGGAATGGGAGGGGATTGTCAGCCACTAGGCAGGACTGCCTGCCGAGGGGGAGGCTTACACACCAGGCAAGGCTCAGGCCTTTGGGGCACACAGAGTGAGGACTGTGTCTGGGTGCAGCCCTCAGGCTCTCCTAGGAGACTGAGTGAAACAAGCAAGCTGTTGACCTCTCATCCCAGGATAAGAGCGGGAACCCCACCTTTGATGGATTTTGATAGGACACGGGGCCCTAAAGGGCATGGATGCTGTCCCCAGGAGCAGACCCTCTCACACTGGCTATATTTCAGCCCTGGGCTCCAACTCAAATGCACTGGTACCTTCAAAAGCTCCTTCTCTGTTACTCTAGAGTGACAAAAGAAGCTCCATCTCAATTGGCTGCTGAGAGAACTGAGGCAGCAGCATGTTGAGCAAGCATTGGCATGTGAGAAGGATGGGTCACTGTCACTTCTGGGGGACAATGCTCTAGGGTCTGGTCCAGAGCAGAACCTCCAAAAACTATCTGAAGAGTTAGTCTGATATACTTGTCCAGCCTAGCAGTGTTGCAGGCCACCATTCATGGTGAGGACAATGTCTTTTCCCTCACCTGAACCACAGGGTTCCTTGGCTTTAGTTGGTGCTTTGATGACAGGGGGCAGAAAAGGAGTTTAAATTCATCTAGCCACCCTCCCCCGAGTCGGGGCCCCTGCCAGACAAGGACTGCCAGCCAGCCTTTCCCTTCCTCTAGGAACCCCATCACTGGCCACATCCTGGCGGGCCACAGCCCCCATCCTGGGCAGGTCTGACAGCACAAGTGGAAAAACACAGATCCCATAGTTTCCATGTGAAGTTTTCCTGCTGCGGTCTCTCCTCTCTCAGAGGAGGGAGGACGCAAGAGTGTGTTGCAGGGGCCAGCGGCCTCAACAGCCAGCTTCTCTGCTTACGCACCCGGGCCAACTGCCCATCCTGTCTCTCCAGATTCTACAGGGAGGGGCTTCAGGACCCACAATTCTCCTTCCCTGTCCATGCAGCCAGCTAGACGGAGACTTTCTTGGCTGGAGCGAGGTCTGGGTTTAAGATGGAAACTCGTCACTGAGCTGTTGCCAGTGGCTGTTGGTCCTTAGGCTAGCTAGCCTCCACATGTATCAGCCTGCTGTATGTCCATTCATGGCAACAAACATCATAGTGGTATGATCGCATAGAGAAGAGATGACAGAGATGGCCCAGAAACCGGCCAGGGGCACTAGGGACCTGACTCACAAGTTCTGGGCTCTGTTGCATCTGAGGGTGGGGAATGGAGAACTCTTCTCTGGTCTTCCCAATGTGGCTGCTCTCAGCCCTGACTCATAAGCTCTTTGCTCTTAGGGACAGAAGATGCACTCCAGGATCTGCCTGCCACCTCTCCTGTTGTTGCTCCTGGTGCTCCTGGGGTCTGGAGTACAGGGCTGCCCATCAGGTTGCCAGTGCAACCAGCCACAGACAGTCTTCTGCACTGCCCGTCAGGGGACCACAGTGCCCCGGGACGTGCCTCCCGACACAGTGGGCCTGTACATCTTTGAGAACGGCATCACCACGCTCGATGTGGGCTGTTTTGCTGGCCTTCCAGGCCTGCAGCTTCTGGACTTGTCACAGAACCAGATTACTAGCCTGCCTGGTGGCATCTTTCAGCCACTTGTTAACCTCAGTAACCTGGACCTGACTGCCAACAAACTGCATGAGATCTCCAATGAGACCTTTCGTGGCCTCCGACGCCTCGAACGCCTCTACCTGGGCAAGAACCGCATCCGCCACATCCAACCAGGTGCCTTCGATGCCCTTGACCACCTCCTGGAGCTCAAGTTACCGGACAATGAGCTTCGGGTGCTGCCCCCACTGCACTTGCCCCGCCTGCTGCTGCTTGACCTCAGTCACAACAGTATCCCGGTCCTGGAAGCCGGAATACTGGATACTGCCAATGTAGAGGCATTGCGGTTGGCTGGCCTAGGGCTGCGGCAGCTGGATGAGGGGCTTTTTGGCCGCCTTCGCAACCTCCATGACCTGGATGTTTCTGACAACCAGTTGGAGCACATGCCATCTGTGATTCAAGGCCTGCGTGGCCTGACACGCCTGCGGCTGGCTGGCAACACCCGTATTGCTCAGATACGGCCCGAGGACCTTGCTGGTCTGACTGCCCTACAGGAACTGGATGTGAGCAACCTGAGCCTGCAGGCCCTGCCCAGTGACCTCTCGAGTCTCTTTCCCCGCCTGCGCCTCCTAGCAGCTGCCCGAAACCCCTTCAACTGCTTGTGCCCCTTGAGCTGGTTTGGTCCTTGGGTGCGTGAGAGCCATGTTGTGCTGGCCAGCCCTGAAGAGACGCGTTGTCATTTCCCACCCAAGAATGCTGGCCGACTGCTCCTGGATCTGGATTATGTAGATTTTGGCTGCCCAGTCACCACTACCACAGCCACAGTACCTACCATAAGGCCTACTATCAGGGAGCCTACACCTTCAACTTCTAGCCAAGCTCCTACCTGGCCCAGTCTCACAGAGTCAACTACCCAGGCCTCCACCGTCCTATTGACTGCCCCACCAACCATGAGGCCTGCTCCTCAGCCCCAAGACTGTCCAGCATCCATCTGCCTGAATGGTGGTAGCTGCCGTGTAGGGGCAAGACACCACCGGGAGTGCCTGTGCCCCGAGGGCTTCATTGGCCTGTACTGTGAGAGTCCAGTGGAGCAAGGGATGAAGCCCAGCTTTGTACCAGACACTCCAAGGCCCCCTCAGCTGCTGCCCCTCAGCATTGAGCCGGTGAGCTCCACCTCCTTGCGTGTGAAGCTGCAGCGTTACCTGCAGGGTAACACCGTGCAGCTACGGAGCCTCCGGCTCACCTATCGCAACCTGTCTGGCCCTGACAAGCGGCTGGTGACATTACGGCTGCCTGCTTCACTTGCAGAGTACACAGTCACCCAGCTGCGTCCCAATGCCACCTATTCTATCTGTGTCACACCCCTGGGAGCTGGGAGGACACCTGAAGGTGAGGAGGCCTGTGGGGAGGCCAGCACTCTCCAGGCAGTCCGCTCCAACCATGCCCCAGTCACCCAGGCCCGTGAGGGCAACCTGCCGCTCCTCATTGTGCCTGCCTTGGCTGCTGTACTTCTGGCGGTGTTGGCCGCTGCAGGGGCAGCCTACTGTGTGCGGCGGGCACGGGCAACTTCAACAGCTCAGGACAAAGGGCAGGTGGGACCAGGGACTGGGCCCCTGGAACTAGAGGGGGTGAAAGTCCCCTTGGAGCCAGGCTCCAAGGCAACAGAGGGAGGTGGGGAGACCATGTCAGGTGGTCCTGAATGTGAGGTGCCCCTTATGGGCTACCCAGGGCCCAGCCTTCAGGGGGTCCTCCCTGCCAAGCACTACACTTAGGCAGGTGAGAAAGAGCAGCCGGGGCCAGGCTTTCAGTCACCACCCTCCTGCTGTCACAGAAGGAAGTTTTCAATACGCACACAATGTACATGCGTGATGGCGCTGTGGGACAGCAGCCAGTCCCTGGGCCCTCTCTGGGCTGGGTCTCATCTGTAAGCTGCTATAGCCCAAATGAACTCTCCCAGCCACCAGTGCATCCAGTACAGCGCCTGCTGTCTTGTGCAGTGTGCAACCCTGGGATGTGAGCCCTGTCATGTGCTGGTAACATGGCTAGGCGTGTTGGGCTTCCCGAGCCTTGGAGTCTGGTAACCAGTGAAGGAAGCCCTCAGAAATAGCGGGTGGGGAAGGCACTCGGGCCGTGGCCTTGGCCCCAAAAGTGCAGGCACACTTGAAACTGGAAGGGAAGGTGCTCTGGGCACATGTGGATTTGCTTCTATTGTTTTGTTTTGTTTTGTTTTTTTCTAATGTATTTATAAAAGATCTTTTCCCGTTTATGCTGGGAAAGTGTTTTCAAACTCAGTGACAAGGACTTTGGTTTTTGTAAGACTATTGATGATATGAAGGCCTTTTGTAAGAAAATAAAAAATAAAGTAAACTGCCTGTCTCTCTAGTTGGGCTAGGGGTCCATGAGGTTTAAGGTCTGTGGACATGCAAGGTCACTGGCCACAGTGGTCAGGCACAGGCTTGGCGGGGCTGGTGCCCTGCCATTAGAGTGTTCCAAACATGGGTCCCGACCCATGGCAAGGCCTTCATCTGGGTGGGGCAGAAAAATGGACTCGTTAGGGCAGCTTACCCTAGGCTAGGCCTAGTCCTCTGCCAGCAGGAGCCACACTGCTTAATGTGTAAGGTTGGAAGGGGCTCATAGAAAACAGGACACAGAGAGAGGTCACACCCTCCTTGGGTGTTCTGAGAGTCGTCTCCTACCTTCAACCAGAGAAGACAGCCTGGAGCTTCCTCATTCTAGAGCCTGATAATGGCTGGTCCTGGGACCAGCTGGCTTCCAGACTGAACCACAGAGCCTTAGGCTGGCCAGGTATGTGTGGCCCTGGCTCCTTCCTGCTGTTTAACTGCTCTGGCACAAGCTAGCTGAAATGAAGGGCAGTGGTGGGGGAAATGTAGATTACCAAGGCAAGAAACCAGGTGAACAGAAAGCGGGAGCAGACAGGACCTTAGCAGTAAGGACAGTGCCAAAGGACTGCCTGGCTTGCAGATGGTGCCAAGTTTGGTGGCCCTGGGGATTCCTTTATTTCCTGCTCTGGGGATGTGTTCAGTAATTCTAGAACCCCTAAGAACTGTTTCCTAGGAAGACTACAGGTTGTGGGGGCAGCAAGACTAGGTTCAAGGACAGCTGCAGCCTGGACTGGGTGTGGGCAGCTCTGAAAACTGATGGATACACATCACCTTTGTCTGTTACCCTTAGGGCTGAGAAAGGAACCGGGCCCTGGCAGAGTGGAAGGGCCCCATGAAAGCAGAAGCCAGTCACTCACAGGGAGCGATGCCAATCAGTGTCTTCCTGTGGGTCATGGCCCTGGTACCAAGTCTCACCCCTGAAGGGAAGGAGGAGGCCCAGCCAGGCCTGGGGAACAGGCCCTGTGGTTTGGGGTGTTGATGTCAGCATCAAGTCAGGCTCAGCCACATGACGCTCTGGATTCAATTAGTGGCTGCTGAGGGAGATGGAAGAGGGAGGAGGATGGTGGGTCATGTGTGGCAGTAGGTGGTAGCACTAGGCCTGGGTGGGGGCCCTTTCTACTGAGGCTGCTGTGGTGGCGGCAGCAGCCCAGGTGGATTTCCTGTAGGCCTGGGTTCTATTAGGACTGTAGGCGTGGCGAGACTGCCCCTCTCTGCAGCCTCATCAAAGGGGCCTTTGTGGGCCTGTGGGGCACTGCTGAAGAGCGATGACTGCCGAGTAAATGTTTTTGCTGCAAAGCAAACCTGGCCTAGAGGGATGGCAGGGTGGAGTGGCAAGGCCTAGAGAAGGGGGAGGAGCCCTCCAAGAAAGATATCCAGATTGTGCCATCGCTAGTGGGGACCAGGCCAAGATGCCAGCCTCCACTGACGGTCATTCTACCAGTGTGAGGCCAGATGGATGTGGGCAGGATACGGGCTCTTCTCACAAGGAGCACAGTTCCTTAGAGCTTTGGAAACTCAACATTCCAAGCCTCACAATCTCCTTTAGGGAAGAGGAGAAGCACATCCCATGCCAGACAGCAGTAACAGCTTATAGAGGCAAGATGGATGGGGTCCTAACACCTGCTTCCTGGTCTAGGGTGAGCTGAGCAGCCGCAGGGGAGCGCTTTTACCCTGTTGCTATGAAGAGCAGGACACACAGTTTACCCACACTTCCATATCTTCTTCACAGACACAGCACCTCAGTACACCCAGGAGCAAGGGACATGCGACAGGCATTTCTCCTCACCTCCTGAACCAAAGCTGCTCTTTAGTAGGTAGGGGCTTTGCAGAACCTCCTGCTATCATGCACCTTCCCCCATGTTGAACCTGAGATCTGGTACACAGAAAATGCTGGGACAACCTCTGCATGGCAGCCTGAGCCTTCCACATGGCATGAGGAAGCCTGGCAATGCTCTGCCACCCTGCACAGTGCAAGCATCCTCATAGACACTCTAGAAATGACGAGGGAAGCGCAGAGATGGGGACCATGCAAAGGCCCTGGCAGAGGCTCGTGGGGAAAGGCACGTGCCTGACCCTTGGGCCCTGTAGCTCTTGTGAGCACACACTGTTCTGCCTTCACTAAGATGGAAACTCTGTAACAGAGAGATCAAGAGTGGTAAGGAGACACAGCTGCCAACCTCCCCCAGGGCTGTGTCCAGAGTTGGCACTCTGTAAACTTTCCATCTTCACACATGGGGGAGGGGTCTGCTTTATGGTATGCCTGGGAGGACCCAGGGACCTACTACCTCTTTCAACAGTCTGGATCCTGCCGTGTGCCAATGTCCACCAGGTTTGTGGAGGCTGAAGAGTCCTACTCCCTTGCCAAGGGTGTGGGCTTGCCAGGGCATAGGCCAGGACTGGGGGACAGAGGGAAGGAATGCTGGCCTGGCCGCCCATCTGGGAGTAATTTGACAAATTCCAGTCCTTGTTGGTCCTTCGAGGCTATTCTTAACTGCTGTAATTACAGGGTCAGCCCTGGCCAGTGGCACCATGGGGTCTGGGCATGGTTAACTCTTCCAGGGGCCATCCTAAGGCTAGGCAGGAGATGCCCTGTAGGGGAGGGGATACTTGTATCACTACCACGGAGAGTTGAGCCTAATCAGCCGGAAGTGGTAGGTGAAGAGTACTGGACTGAGGGTGCCAGAGGCCCCCCCAGGACCCCTGCTGGAGGCCTGTAGGAAACAGGTCATCTGGCTTGAGTATGTCTGCAAGGTAAGATGCTAGGAAGGACAGTGCCAGGCCTGGAGTAGATAGACAAGACAAACTCTGGTTGTGCAGCCCCAAGGCCTAGCACCTCTGTGTCCTCTAGGGCAGGACCACCCTGATGATACCTTTCTTGAGACCCAGCCCCTGGCCCTGAATATGCCTCAGCATTACCTTCTTCATTCTAAGTAGATATCGCCAAGCCAGGCATGGCGGCACTCGCCTTTAATCTCAACATTCAGGAGACAGAGGCAGGTGGATCTCTGTGTTTGAGGCCAGCCTGGTTTACAGAGTGAACTCCAGAACAGCCAGTGCTACACAGAAAAACCCTGTCTCAGCAAACAAACAAACACCCTGGCCTCTCTCTCCCGCCCATTAGAGGGTGGGAGGTAGAGTGTCTCATCTCCTTGACCACACTTCGTTCTCTGAGGGCATAAATGACACTGCTTCCCCAGCATTCCCTGGCCCCTGATCCGATGCTCTTGTTCCTGGGCCTTTGAGAAGCCCTTGCCCCTCTGTGATTCGGGTTCTTCAGTTCTGAAACATCCTAGAGAGGACAGGCTGGGCAAGATAGCTAAGGGCAGGAAGCCTTTCCTGGATCTAGTATTCCCTAGTCAATCTACCCAGAAGGGTTTCTGGATAGCCCTTCCATTAGTCACAGCTATGGCTTCAGAGCTGGGACTGAGTCCCTCCCTTCTTCCCCTGCAGCCATGCCTGGCAAAGTCTCTGATCTCTTGGAACCTCCATCTCCTTAGCTATTCTTGATGGCCATGCAGACTGAATAGAGTGCTTACCCTAAGTGCCAGCGTGCTAGTGACTGGCTTATAAGCCATTACAGACCAAGGCCATTTCTCCACAAAGCTGCTTGGCCTGGCCAGGGATCCCACCAGGCAGAGTCATAAACTTTCTTCCACACTGTTCTGGGCGTCAGGGAGGGAAGGGTGAGAGTATGAAGTACACGTTTCCCTCTTGTGCTGACTGGGAACATATGTGAGGCAGGTCTCAAGCAAGCTGCTTAACACAAATGTCAGTGGACTCCAAGTCCACATGTAGCTGCCACACACACGGGCAAACAGCCGTGTGCCTCAGCATCTCATACCTCATACACATTAGTGTCTCTCTTCCTACCACAACCTCAAGTATCCTTGGGCCCTCAGCTCCATGCAAACATCCACAGCAAAAATCAAGCCCATTTCTGCCACCTGAACCCCAGTGATACATTTTCAAGGTCATAACCCTTACCCTAAGTTTAAAAACACACTTAAATGAACCCTAGACTGAAGTGTGCCCCATGGCCAGTAGACTGCTTTCCTGACACAGCCTCAACTGGACTGCCTCAGCACCACCTGCTGGCAAAGCTGGGGATCCTGCAGGGCTGGGCCCAGGTCCAGCCCTGGCTCAGCATCTGCCACACGCCAGGGGTCAGCCAGCCTCAATGTCAGGGGGTACCACTAGTGGCCACTTGGGACACCTTCTAGACACTTGGATCCCGGCTCCCAGCCTGCCAAAATTCCTACCCAGGTGAGGTGTCCAGGGTGACGGAGGCCAGGGCACTGCTGAAGAGGCGGGTATCCCAGAGCTTCGCTTCTCGCTCACGCATCTGTGGGGGAAGTTAGAACAAGGCTCAGGGGGATCTCCCTGCTCCTGGAACCCAACACCTGAGGGTACAACCTGGCATGGCCACTACCCCAGAGCAGAAGGGAGTCATGGCAGAAGGGAGAGTTTGGGTTTCATATCCTGCCCTGCCCCTTTAAGAACTTTTAGGTGACAAGGGACAAGGGGCGTTTCCCTCCATGGACTCTGGTCCCTATGGGGCCTGCCACAGCTCCCGGGTCAAGCTTAGCTATTGCAAATGGAATCTGCCAGTTTTCTAAAGCCTTCAGTTCCCTGGGGCCCTGAGACCCAGCGGCACAGTCAGGCCGTATATGGACAGGCCTATAACTGGCTGTCTGCATCCCACCTTGCAATGGCCTCACCCAACGTTCTTGAAGCAAGGGCCTAAAGGACTAGACAAGCCTCTGCTGGCAGTACCGTGAGTCCTGGAGGAACTACTACCTGGTTGAATCCAGTGGACACAAGGTGCTCTTGAATGCCTGTCCATGCCAGCCGGATGTCTCTATTGTTCTCATGGGCCTGTGTGCTCTGCAAAAGACAAGAGACAGCACTGAGCCACCAGGGCCCCCTGCTGAGGACAAGGATCTCTTGAGTGGCTGGGAGCTGGGATGTTCTGTGCCTACTTGTCTGAGCACCCACAGACAACAGGAGAGGTCCTGAAGGCCACATGAATCACAGGACAAGCCTTGCCTCCACCTTTGAGGGCATCCCTGCATGCAGGAGATGGCAGGCTCAGGGTCATTCTCCCTCCTCCTGAGAGAGCCGGTGTGGGGGGGGCCAAAGGCAGCAGACCTTCTCACCTCTGTAGGTGCCCTACGAAAGCTGATGGCTGAAGGCTGTCATTCTGGGGCTGTATGAACCTAGGGAATGCACATCCTCTACAGAGCTCATTCTTCTCACTTGTAAATGAGGCTTACAGTGCCCATGCCACCCGCTCCTTGGGGCTGCCTAGAGGATCAACCGAGAGCACACACAGAAGGACTGGGCCTTGAGAAAAGCCCCATGCAAATCATAGGATTAGGAGGATTATCTCTGCCTCCTGTCACTGCCAGTAGGCCGTAAGGAGGGCCTGGGGCCAAGCTCTGGGTAACATCCTGGAGAGGGTAAAGCAGTGCCCCTGGTGGCCTTTCAGGGGTGATGGAGCATCTGACAGACAGGAAGGCTGGAGGCCCCAAGAAAGGAAGAAGTTCACACAACAGGCGGAGCAAATGGCCCTGTCCCCCTTGGGCCCTGGCAAGAGGGAGTCCAGGGGCCAGAGGAAATGCAAACAGCTCTCTCCCAGTCACCCTGGCCCCTAGAGCCTGAGACAAAGACCCTGTTACCAAAAATAGCTCACCCAAATGTGGCCAGCCTCCTCCAAACTTCCCACGATCTTGTCCATGGGAATGAATGAGGGAGGGAAGCATCTTGGAGAAGCTGGCCCTGGGCCCCCTCCCCAGCACACAGAGGCTGATCCCAGCGTGGGAGACCACTGGAAATGCTATGCCTGTCCTTCAAGGGGCTTTTCCCACTGTTCCCACCCACCCAGCCACAGTGACACAGGAAGTTGGAGTTGGAGCCTGAGAACTAAGGCCCCACACTTCTCTCTCCACATAAGAGGGGCTGTGAGGTCAGGACAAGGGTCGAGCCATTGGCCAGCCCCACCATTGACATGCTGTTATAGATCACAAGGGTTGTTTGAGCTCCTTCTCCTTCACTAGTGTGCAGAATCCTTATGAATCCCTTGTGTTAAACTGGATGGTTCGTAACTGGCTTGCATTTTGCTCACTCACTCAATATTTAACAAACACGCGAGGCTTCCCATGGACCAAGAGCTGTGCTAGGAGCTAACCGTGGGGTAGGTCAGGGTTCAAAGACCAGCAATGTGAATATGCTGTGCTAGGAGCTGGAGACACAGGAGAACACAGCAGGTCTGGTTCCTAAGGCCATTTGCACAGCAGGAGGCCAACCAGACTAAAGGGGTAACTCCACTGCCTTGTAAGTTAAGTGCCACAGAGGGGCAAAATGAAGGCTATAAGAGAAAGCCAACTCAGACTGCCTCAGGGAAGACCCAGCCTTGTGTCTACTGCTCCTGACCCTGGAATGAGTTCACTTTCTTCATCTATAACAAGCACAAAGACATCTTCCCCAGACATCTACTACAAGGACTAAGTGTTAAAATCTGCTAAATGCTCAGCAATGTATCTGTATTTTACTGTTTTTTTTTTTGGTGGGGGGAGGCACATGTTTTTTTGAGACAGGGTCTTGCCTGTAGTACAGGTTGGTCTTGAACACTTGATTCTCTGCTACAGCCTCCTAAGTACTGGATTTACATGTTTACAGATGTGCACCATCACATTCAGTTGCAAATATGGTACAAGGTAACAGGGCACAGGATGATTCTGAAAACACTATAAATGATGTTTTGTTTGTGCCAGAATGAAGAATCTACATAGAGCTAGCACTGCAGAGACCGGAAGGGAATTTCTCCAGGGAGTGTATGATTTCTTCAGCAACTACAACGACTAGCAGATACCTACTGGGTTCATGGCTCCCTCTCCTCCTTCTTCCTTCCCAGCTCTGTATTTGAAACAGGGAGTCACTATAGAAGCCATATATATACAACCACTACCTTCCTCTTCAGCCAGCATCCTGACATTCAGGGGTTGTTAGAAATCACTTGTCCAAAAGACATATAAAGAGGCTTGTCCCGACTTCTCCTGCCCCTAATTAAGGTCTTCAGTCCCTACCACTGATGTTCATCTTTGTTCAAACCTCAAGAGCCTGAAGTTGCTCAGAGGTTAAGGATGCCGACCTCTTTTCCAGAGGACCCAGACTTGGTTCCCAGAACCCATGTGGCAGCTCACGGCCATCTCTAATCTAGTCACACTTAACATACAGACAGATCACTCATATAAACACAGAGAAATACTTTAAAAATAAAAGAGTTGCTGCTTCTCTGGATTAACAATGACTTCAGGACCTTGCTTGCCCCTACCCTAGGCTTTGGCTTAAGGGACAGCAGAGAGAATCTAGGGGGTACTCAGAGAGACTGCTGGGCCCTAGGCCAGTGACAGTTGTTTAGGAGGCTAACACAGAAGTTCACTTGAGTCTGGGCAACACAGTGAGACTCTTTATCTAAAAAAAAAAAAAAAAATAAGCCAAAGGCAGGAAGATCAGAAGTTCAAGGCCAGACTCAGCTATGTAGTAACTTTAAGACAAGCCAAAGCTACATGAGGCTCAAAAACAAAAACCAGCCTGGTGGTGCACACCTTTCTTTAATCCTAGTACTCAGGAGGCAGAGACAGGTGGATCTCTGAGCTGAAGGCCAGCCTGGACACAGAGCCAGATCCAGGACAGACAGAGCCATCCAGAGAACCCTGTCTTGAAAAAATTAAAACTAAGTAGGGATATAAAATACACTCGGGAGCCACCCAAGGTCACCTGCTCCAAGACCGAGTGCCTTCAGTCACAGGTCGAAGCTGATAGTGGAGAGAGTACAACCCTAGCGGTATGTGTGGCCTCCAGTCTCTGGGGACAGTGGGGTCCAGATGAGGAGAGGCCCAGAAAGGGCACAGGTAGGATGCAGGGCAGTACACTGTACCCCACCCCCCACCTTGACTCCTGTTAGACAGGAAGGGGGAACTCAGAAAGCTCTTTCAGAAGGAGTCTCGCTGAGCTGGCCCCTCAGCTCACACCACCCTGGCCGCCAGCCGTGGTTTTCCTAATAGAAGCCAGGTGTGGGCCAGATGCCCTGGGCGGAAGTTGGGGGGAGGCAGGGACGGTTGGAGGGCAGCATTCCAGGCATGCTGCTGCCCCCGCACTGCACAGAGCCTCAGAGCCAAGCACAGGCACCATCCTGGCGTCCAGTGGAGCGGCCCACGCTCTTCCCAGATCTCCTGGCTAAAGCCCCTCCAGGGGGCTCCTCCAGGCTCCCTCCCCCCAATCCTCAACGCCTGCCTGTATTCTTCAACAACTTGTAGCCTCTTGGCTAGCAGCCACACCGGCTCCACCTCAGCCTCGCTCACAGACCACCTCTGTGGGGTGTTAGGGAGGCGTAGGAGGGGAGGAAAAGGGGAGGGGAATGGAGGAGAAGGCAGGCTGGAAAGAGGCCACTGCAAAGGGGAATGGAGAAAGAAAACACAAAAGGACTTGGCCCAGTGTGGTGGCCAGTGGGCATGCGTGCAGGTGCTTTGTGTTGTGCCCTCAAACCCTGGGCAAATACCCTGAGAAGGGACGTCTATCACACCTTAAAACAGATCTGGGGACCTCTAAAGCTTGGAGATCAGACAAAGCCTACCAGGCAAGGCCTACACTAACCTGAGATTCAAATAACCCTGTGGGATGGGATCAGCAGCCTCTCCAGGGACATGAGGCTAAGGTGTGGCCAACTGCTCTCTGCAGTTCTATCAAATGGGGCCTCTTTTGGCAAAATGTACCATGTGAATAGATTTTTGAGGATGAAGGGCTGCCCCAGGCTATCCTCAACTTCCTATGGGGAACTAGTCCTCAGAACAGGAGGAAGACTATTGCAATGGGCCTAGGTCTTCACTAGGAAACAGGATTTTGCACTATACCTTCCTAGGGGAAAAGCCTCACCACAGTCTAGTTCTTTTAAGAAACACAAATCCCTGGGACTGCAAAGATGGCTCAGCTGTCAAGAGCACTGGCTACTTAGCTAAAGGACCCCACTGGGGTTTGACTCCCAGCACCTACATGGTGACTCACAATTCTCTGTATTCAAATTCCAGAGGATCTGATACTCTCTTTTGGCCTACAAGGGCACCAAGCATCATGTGGTGCCAGACATATGTGGAAAATGCTCATGTCCATAAAATAGAAGTTGTTGGGTTTTTTGTTTTTGGTTTTTTGGTTTTTCGAGACAGGGTTTCTCTGTGTAGCCCTGGCTGTCCTGGAACTCACTCTGTAGACCAGGCTGGCCTTGAACTCAGAAATACACCTGCCTCTGCCTCCCAAGTGCTGGGATTAAAGGCGTGTGCCACCACCGCCCGGCTTTTTTTTTTTTTTTTTCCTATGCTTTTACAAAAAAGAAATACAAATCCTAGAGTTGGTTCAGGGGTTAAACGTACATGATTCTCTTGCAGAGGATCCCAGTTTGGTTTGCACTACCCATGTTAGGCAGCTCACAACTGTCTGTAACTCTAGCTCCAGGGGATCCAATGCCGTGACCTCTGCAGCCATCTATAATAAGCCCTTACCCAGACACACATGCAGACACACAATTCAGAATAATAAAAGTTGGGGCTGGAGACATGGCTCAGTGGTTCAGAGCAACACTGCCTGCTCTTGCACAGGACCAGCACCCACATGACAGCTCACGGTCATTTGTAACTTCAGTTCCAAGGGAACGCAATGCCCACTCCTAGCCTCTATGGCACTGCATGAATGAGGTACACACATACATGCAAGCAAAATAACTGAACATTATATATAGATATGGATATAGATATGACAATAAAAATATCTTTTTAAAGGAAAGAAATATAAAGCTACCAAGTATGGTGAACACACCTTTAATCCCAGCACTCAGGAGGCAGAAGCAGGTGGATTGCCTAAGTTCAAGGTGTACACAGACTGACAGTTAGGGCAACATAGTGAGGCTCTGTCTCAAAAACGAAAGAGAGTGGGAGACAGAGAGAGAGAGAGAGAAAGAAAGAGGGAGGCCAGAAAAGATGGCTCAGCAGTTAAGAGTGCTTACTGTTCTTCCAGAGGATCTGAGCCGAGTTCCCAGCACCCACATCAGGTGGCTCCTAGCTACCTGCAACTCCAGCTCCGGGTCTAGTCTCCTGTTCTGTCCTCAGTGGACACCCGTGTGTGTGTGTGTGGGGGGGGTTGTATGCACGTGCAGTCTGTCTCTGTCTCTCTCTCTCTTACACACACTTACACACACACACGCACAATAATAAATCTTGAAAGAGGGAGGAAATAGAAATTCACTGATTGCCGGGCGGTGATGGCGCATGCCTTTAATCCCAGCACTTGGGAAGCAAAGGCAGGCGGATTTCTGAGTTCGAGGCCAGCCTGGTCTACAGAGTGAGTTCCAGGACAGCCAGGGCTACACAGAGAAACCCTGTCTCGAAAAACCAAAACCAAGGAAAAAAAAAAAAAAAGAAAAGAAATTCACTGGTCACATTCCCTGCCTAAAACTCTCTAGTGTTTTCCCACAGCCCAGGGGACAGGCCTTTTGTAGACAGCCTGCCTCTCTTCTGGACCTTTCAGATGATCTAGAATGAGCTCTTGTCTCCCCTCTGTGCCCCTCAGATTACTTCTAGAACACTCTTCCCACCTCAGTCCCTCTGCTTATGGCCTTATGGAAAACTAAGTCCTAATCTGTAAGCTAGTTTCTCAGGACAAACACTAAGCTGTCCTGAACAGAGAAACCTTCAACAACCATCAGGGACAAGGCCATATGTGTGGCTAGCTGACTGCTGCCTACAGGGTCTCAGTTTGAGAAATAAATGAATGACTCTCCAGAGGTCCTGTGCCTGCTGCATGATTTGGAAATCATGACAATGTGGGCTCCAGGCACCAAGTAAACAGAGAATACAACAAAATACCTACAGTCCCCAGGTCTTGCAGGAATGGGACATCAGTCCATCCCATGGCTCACTAAAAGACCTAGATACAGAAAGTGATGAACTAAGGATTCTTTCTGACTCCTAAGTAGCTGGTCTCTGCTGACCCTGCTGAGAAAAGAAAGATGGGTACCAAAGGAGGGGAGGGAGCTGAAATCTCAAATTACATTCCTGCAGTCAGGGAATGCCTCCTGTAGCACAGGAATGACAGTCTGTAGGCAGTCTGGCTGGGTCCCACCCTGTGATCAAAGCTAGGCCTGTCCAAGGACCCAGGCATCAGGCCTCTGCACTCAGAACTCCCAGCAGCAGCAGCAGCAGCAGCAGCAGCAGCAGCAGCAGTTGCTACCACCAGGTCCCTCCATGTACTGGACTGTGTGGTCTGCATCCTGGGTAGGGGTGTTTACTCACCAGCACTGTGCACATAACTCACCTGAGAAGCCTGGGTTTTTGCTCTGGGGTCAAAGATCCGAAGCTGCTTGTCCTAAGTGAAGAAGAGAAAAAGAAACAAATGATACAGTTAACCCAAGGGTTGCTGGGGGCCAAACTGCCTTCACACTACAGGCTCTCATCAGCTGGTCCTACATTACACAGTTGGCCTCCACAGACCAGAGGTTACTTCCTCCTTCTTACCTGGAGGGCAGGTTCCTTCCAGCAGACTCCCAGAAGATTATATTCAGCAGCAACACTCCACCTTCTTCATCACTATTACCTGCCAGGGATGTCACATGTACAGCCATGCCAGGCATGTCACATGTACAGCTTCTCACAGCCTTTCTGTTTTGTCTTTCTTTCTTTTTTTTTTTAGACAGCTCTTATGTGATGCTGTCACTTCTGCACTTAAAGAACTTCATACTGAGGTTGGAGAGATGACTCAGTCGACCCTGCCTGCCGCATGAGGACTTGAGTATGCAAGCATGAGGACCCGAGTTTAGACCCCAGCGCTTACATAAAACCAGTGCGTCTGGAAGCCTAGCCATAGGGATATGAAGACGGAACAGGAAGACACTCAACTCCCAGTGCTAGCCAATCTACCCAAAACAAAGAGACCCAGGTTCTAGAAGAGAAACTATCTCACAAAATACAGTGGGGGAGGGCTAGCCATCTCTCCAGCCCAGATAAAAAAAATTTTTAAACATTAAAAAAAGTTAATCTTCCCTAAGCATTCTTTCAATGTACTAACCGATCAAGATTACCTGAGGGCTTAGATGGAAAAAAAGACAAAAATCTATAACAAATAAAACACTCATGCCCTATATACAGGTCCTATTTCTGCAAGATGGTCTGTGTGTCTGCATGCTGTCTACATGCCCAAGCACAAAGCTGGGATATATGCCTGGTAGTAGTAAAGCCCAGACCTAGCATGCAAGCATACAAAAGTCCCTGGATTCAACCACAGAATGAAAAAGCAATTCAGTGGAGTTTGTGCACACTATTTATAGGTTTGGCCATAGTGAACTGTTAGGTGCAAAGAGGTCATTGAGGACAACATGCCATGGTGGGAGCCTACTATGGTTACAATAAATACACATCTTCATTTGAGTGATCATGCTCTTACTTCTGGAGTTAAGCAAAGAGAAAAGACTGAGCAATGAGTCAATGCTGGGTGTGAGGGGTGAGAAAGTGGAGGCTGGCCAGCATTTCCTTTCCATATTTTAGTATAGCTCAACTTTGTTTCCATTGACACAGATGCCTGTTTTCATATTTTGAAAAATGATACTCACACTTACAAATTTAAAACATTACCACTTGCATCAGCACCAAGGAAATGAAATGCTTAGTTATAAATCTTACAAAGTAAGTATCCACAAAACATGAAGCGAGCTACAAAGCACCGATGAAAGAAACCAAAGATAGAAACTAACGATCGGATAGTCCATTTTTATGGATATAAAATCAGTTTGGGTGAGTAAAGCTATTGCTGTCCAAGCTTGAAGACCTGAGTTTGGGTCACTAGTGCCCCATAGGAAACAAGGTACAGCAATGCACGTCTGTAATCCAAGCATCAGAAGGTGGAGGCAGAAAGATCCAAGAGGCGCACTGGCTAACCAGATTAGCCAATTGGTAAGCTTCAGGCTCACTGATACAGACAGTGATGGATGGGCTGGGCACAGTGGTACAAGCCCATAATCCCAGCACTCAGGAGAGAGAGAGAGGTAGATGGATCTCTATGAGCTAAAGGCTAGCCTAGTCTACATAGTGAGCTCCAGGCCAGCTGTGATGGTTTGTATATGCTTGGCCCAGGGAGTGGCACTATTAGGAGTAGGTGTGTCACTGTAGGCTTGGGCTTAAGATACTCATCATAGCTGCTTGGAAGTCAGTCTTCCACTAGCAGCCTTTAGATGAAGATATAGAACTCTCAGCAATGCCTTCGCCATGCCTGCCTAGATGCTGCCATGTTCCCACCTTGATGATAATGGACTGAACCTCTGAAACTGTTAAATGCTGTCCTTTACAAGACTTGCCGTGGTCATGGTGTCTGCTCACAGCAGAAAACTCTTAACTATGACACTAGCCAAGGCTACAGAGTGAGACCCCGTATAAATAAATAAAATAGGGTAAAGGGGGTGGTGAGATGGCTCAGCAGACTTGCCATGGTCCTTGCCATGGCTCCTGGTTGGACTTTTAGTCAACTTAACACAAGCAAGAGTTATATGGGAAGGACGACCTTGTTTGAGAAAAGTCACCCATGAGATTTCCTGTAGGTAATTCTATAGGGCATTCTCTTGACTAATAATGATTCTTGTGGGAGGACCCAACTCACTGCGGGTGGTGCCACCTCTGGGTATGTGGTCCTGGATGGTGTAAGAAAGCAGGCTGAACAAGCCAGGAAGAGCTAGCCAGACAGCAAGCAGCCCGCTCTAGGGCTTCTGTGATAGTCCCTGCCCTGAGTCATGCTCCTGACTCCACTCAGTGATGACAGTGACCTACAAGTGAGATGTAATGAGCCGTGTCCTCGCAGGCTGCTTCTGCAGGTGTCTTACCACAGCAACAGCAACCCTAACTAAGACACTGTGTAAGCCTGAAGGAGAACCGGACAGACTCCATAAAGTTGCCCTCTGACCTACCCAACTTGTATACCGTGGCACAAGCACAAAAGAACTTCTTTCTTTTCCGTTTTTTGAGACAAGGTCTTTCTACATTAGCCCTGATTTTCCTGGAATTCACTATGTAGACCAGGCTGGCTTTCAACTTGGAGAAATCTCCCTGCCTCTGCCTCAGGACTGCTGAGATGAAAAGCACGTACCATGTCTGGTCTTTTTTTTTTTTTTTTTTTTAAAGATTTATTTATTTTATTTATATGAGTACACTATAGCCATCTTCAGACACACCAGAAGAGGGCATCAGATCCCATTACAGATGGTTGTGAGCCATCATGTGGTTGCTGGGAATTGAACTCAGGACCTTTGGAAGAACAGTCAGTGCTCTTAACTACTGAGCCATCTCTCCAGCCCCCCCCCCCCTTTTTTAAGTTAAAAAAATAAATAAGGGTTGGGGGCAGTGAAATGCTGACTCAGTGATTAAGAGCTCTTATTGCTGCCGAGGAGGACCAGGTTCAATTCCCAACACCCAGGGTGCTTCACAACCATTATTGACTCCAATTGCAGAGCTCCATCGCCATCTTCCGAGCTCCATGAGTACTAAGCATGCTCTTGGTGTTTATACAAATATGCAGGCAAAACACTTACACGTAAAATAAAATGAATATATATTGGGGGAAAAGGTAGACTGTAACAGAGAAAGCCACCAACACTTGGTCTGCATGGACTGCACATCCCTCTCCAACATGGAGACACACCAGCCAACAACCTCATGAAGACTAGTGTTCAGCTTCTAATAATGTATCACTATCTATATAATTGTAACAACATATCCCAGAAATGCAAAAGGTAATGAGGAGAAGCAGGCATGAGATGTGCTGGAAATCCCAGCACTGAGAAGGCCAAGGCAGGCAGCTCTCCATGAGGTCAGCTGGTCTATGTAGCCAGTTCCAGGTCAGCCAGAAATACATGGTAAGAACCCAACTCAAAACAAATCATCTTAAACACAACAAAGTAATAAAGGAAATGGATGTGGAGGAGAAATATATAAAGTTTCTGTATTATCTAGTATATTTTTCTATAAAACACTTCTTTTTTTTTTTTTTTTTGGTTTTTCGAGACAGGGTTTCTCTGTGTAGTCCTGGCTGTCCTGGAACTCACTCTGTAGACCAGGCTGGCCTCGAATTCAGAAATCCGCCTGCCTCTGCCTCCCAAGTGCTGGGATTAAAGGCGTGCGCCACCACCGCCTGGCTATAAAACACTTCTAAAACAGTCTGTTAAATAAAGCTAAAACTGTTCCAAGAAGAGTGACTGTAATCCCAGCGGTCAGAAAGTGAAGCAGAGGATCACTTTGAATCTGATGCCAACTTGGATGACACTGAAGTTACAGGTCAGTTATAGACTGAGCCTTAAGCTATAGCCCAAGATCCTGTCTCAAAATATATTTTAACGGTGCTGGAGAGATGGCTCAACAATTAAGAGCACTGAATATTATTCCAGAAGACTCTGGTTCAATTCCCAGCACCCACATATCAGTTGACAACCATCTGTAACTCCAGTTCCAGGGATGCAAGGGTACCAGGCACCTATAAGGTACACAGACACACATATAGACAAAACACATGTATACATAAAAAAAACCCCAAAAACCAAACAAACAAAAACAGATCTTAAAACATATCACTAGCTGGGCAGTGGTGGCGCATGCCTTTAATCCCAGCACTTGGGAGGCAGAGGCAGGTGGATTTCTGAGTTTGAGGCCAGCCTGGTCTACAGAGTGAGTGCCAGGACAGCCAGGGCTACACAGAGAAACCCTGTCTCAAGAAAACAAAAGAAAAAGAAAACAAAACAAAAAAACCAAACATATTAATAAATGAATAAAAGTTAGACCAAAGAGAAGGTAAGCTGAGTTAACGCTTGCTCTGTGCGTAGCTGGAGCCTGTGCCGGAGATGGAATAACGAACAGCCAATTCCAGCAATTCCAGTAAGGACAAAGTTCACAGCAAAGGGCTGCAGTCTCTAGCCGGAGCACTCACAAAACAGCCCAGAAGAAACCTGAGCTGAAGCTCAAAAAGACAAGCACAAGACAAGATGGAAAATCACATCACGATGCTGAGATAGGCTTGCTGGTATGTGGTGTGAGAGGAAAGACACACAATGAAGCAGATAGAGGAGACGGGGGGAGCAGTGGGCAGAACAGAGCTACAGGAGGCACACAGTGGCTAGACAGGGAACCCAGGACTGCTAGGGCAGACAGGGAGGCCCAAGAGTCTTCTGGAAAAGCTTTCCCAACTGCACTTTGCTCTGCACCAGGGATCGTTCAGGGCTTGAGTCGGGGTTACTGCGACCATGTGACATGAGATCAGATGCAGGAGGAGGAGGAGGAAGAAGAGAGGCAGAGTAAGAGCAAGCACAACAAGACACAGAAACAAGAGAGAAGGACAGTGACAGCAAGGGGCAGAGAACAGTATAAGAGATTCAGAACAGGGGAAACAGATACAAGTTATGCACAGGACAGGAGAGACGGAGAGTTCCTAAATTGGAGAGCTAGAGAAAACACTTCCCATTCAGCAGAGCTGGAGCTGCCTAGGAGAGCTGGACATCTACATTCAAATGCTAACGCCACAACTGCCGAGCTTTGTGAGCAGTGCACACCCAAGTCCACTGAGCAATGATTAGGTTCCAGCGGCTTCCCTTACAGGGAGGGCGCTGGGCTTGGGAGTGCAACATTGTTTCTGGCATTCAACAAGCTCCACAGAGAACCACTTAGTGTAGCAGTTTAAGGCTGAGGGCAAACCTGGTTCAGAGTAGGCTGGCCCTGAGCTCATAGCAGGCCAAGGCTGGCATCTGTGATGGCTGTGCGCCCTCTAGTGGCTTCGGTTTCTTCTCTTGGTCATTAGTAGTTAGGATTAGCTTGAGTGCTCAGAGTGGAGGCCGAGCTGCCCTGCTTTAGCAGTGGTAAGACAGGACTCAGGCACCTCTGATGGAAAATGTCATGCCCTTTGGGCCCAATCAGGCACCACAAACAGCAACTGCAAAAAGCTGTTAGACCAAAGCCTGGCCTACCGCCACTGGCAAGAGGAGCTCTGACTCTGTCTTATGGAGTGAGCTTACCTATCACTTCAGTGCCACTCTGGGCAACCTATGTAAGCCCATGGGCATCTCTACCTAGCCTGTGCTTATAAGGGGTAGCCTCTTACTCCCAGTATTTTATGAGTAAAGCTAGTACTTCCACCCAGGATCTCAAGACACCTTCCCAGCAAAGGAAAGCAGAAGTGGGCACATAATCAAGGTACCTGCTAGTCCTAGCATGTGCTAGGGGCTTGCCTGGAAGAGATGGTGCATCCCCACAGGTAGTACACCTAGGTCTGGAAAGGAGGGGAAGGAGCAGGGGTCATTTTATAAGTTCATAACTTTATTGTGCTATCTGCTTGGAAAAAAATAGAAATTTGCTTGTCCTGGAAGCTTTGGGCTCTGGGTACAGAGAGGAAATGTCTCTGTGTAGGGATCTAATGTGAGTCCCCTGGGTGTGGCTTTTTCCATCTAACTTTGCCTTGCAAGATACAGCAGGCCAGACACAGTGTCCACACCCTCACACATCGCCATCACTGACTAGGCTATTCTTTATCTTTCTGCTCAATTCTGGTGGCAAATGGGATTCAGAGGAGAAGGCGCTGGACCATTGCATCAGTGAGGTAGGGACATGGAGGTTTCTCAAAAGAAGGAGAGGCTGGTCACTCCCTGTGATATGATGACATGCCACTCAGGTGACATATCATCAGGGCTGGTTACCTGACTGGGATATTCACTTTGTCTGTAGCCAGGCCTCATCTTCTAGGATGAGGGTCAAGGTCATTTTCTGGGAAGTGTCTCCCATCCTCTAGTATTAAGCCTGGATGAACTAACCTGAGTGTCTTGGTATGAAATTTCAATCTCGGGCTGGAGAGATGGCTCAGCGGTTAAGAGCACTGACTGCTCTTCCAGAGGTCATGAGTTCAAATCCCAGCAACCACATGGTGGCTCACAACCATCCGTAATGAGACTGGATACCCTCTTCTGGTGTGTCTGAAGACAGCTACAGTATATTCATAAATAAAATAAATAAATAAATAAATAAATCTTTAAAAAAAAAAAAAAAAAAAAAAAAAAGAAATTTCAATCTCCAGAGCTCAAGTCAGCATCTGGAACCAACTGAGTAATGAACAATACCATAAAGGATACTTGATAAAAGACTAAGAAATGTGCCTTCCAAAAAAAATGGCAGACTGAATATAAAAATAAAGGAAGGACGGACCCTTCAGTCTATGGACCCATGGGCCTGGGAGTACTCAGGGCCTGAAACCTTCATTCCTGCATTCCTGCATTCCCTACTTCCCTCTGGCTCCAAGGCCCCCATTCCTTTTATTATTCTCTGAGATAGGATCTTATATAGTCCAGACTGGCCTTAGACTCACAAAATGCTCCAGGCTGGCCTTGAACTCCTGACTTCATAGTCTCTATCCTCTCTATTGTTGTGTTAAGACTACAACAAGCAGCTGGGCAGTGGTGGCACATGCCTTTAATCCCAGCACTTGGGAGGCAGAAGCAGGTGGATTTCTGAGTTCGAGGCCAGCCTGGTCTACAGAGTGAGTTCCAGGACAGCCAGGGCTATACAGAGAAACCCTGTCTCGAAAAAAAAAAAAAAAAAAAAAAGACTACAACAAGCATACACTATCATTTTCAGCTGCCATTTTTCATATGTCTCTTCAGGCCCTAATACTATCAAAAATGCAAAAAATGGGGGCTGGAGAGATGGCTCAGTGGCTAAGAGCACTGACTGCTCTTCCAGAGGTCCTGAGTTCAATTCCCAGCAACCACATGGTGGCTCACAACCATCTGTAATGGAATCCGATGCCCTCTTCTGGTGTGTCTGAAGTCAGCTGCAGTATACTCATATACATAAAAAAAAATACTATCAAAAATGTTCCATATCCCCAAGGCCCTCAACTCCAGGTTACATAACCTCTGGTATACTGATATCTCAGTGAACCCTCCAGCCTTGATCCCAGGCCCCACTTCTCTTGTCTTCTTACCACCACCTTCTCCTTGCAGGCTTATGATTCTTCCCTTCAGATAATATCTCTGATCCTAGGCACACAACTGCACCTCCCTTTCCATCCTCCACTCAGATGTGGCTCAGGATTCTATCAGTCCACAGACAAACTGGGATATCTCCAGGTACCTGGCTCAGTCCACCTACAGTCATTATGGTAGCAGTACTGCTTAGAACATTCACACAGGTTCTCTCTCTCTCTCTCTCTCTCTCTCTCTCTCTCTCAAGACCCGCTTGCACGCCCAAACTCACAATCCCTCTCCTCACAGGCAACCACCACCAGGTACTCTACTGGCCACCATCTCTATCTCCCCTGAACAAAGGCACCCCGACTGAGGACAGTCCCAAATCTAAGCACAGACACTGCCGCCTCAACCATGCTCTGTCCACACAGCAACCACAGTAGTGTCAAACGCAGACTCCGCTCATCACGGCCCACCACCCACCCCTCGGGTTCTAACCGTCCTGCCTGTCCACTGCCACCACAACGCCACCAGCTCTTACTCCTAAAGTCTTGGCAGTGTCTCCAAATGTTCCACAGACACATGCTCACTTTGCCATTCCTGTCCCTGGAGTGAACTCTCCTCAGGGTTCTCATCCTCAGTCTCTGACCAATCTGACCAGCTCAAAGCACCATGTCCCTTTCAGGGGTTAAGTTACAGGTCACAACTGCCCACTTATCTATACTGTCCTTAAAGCAAGCTGGATGTTATGGAAAGCAGTTTAGAGAAACTATTCGGGCTGCTGTTATGGCTTTGCTTACATAACAGACAAAGCCAAAACCAAGTAGCACAGGCCAGCAGGAGGCGGCATGGATTTTCCTCAAGCCTGCTCTAATAGGGCTTTAGCTGGGACAGGGAGGGGGCAGGGAGCTCAACACACAAGGTATGAACATACAAGGCTGATCATACCAGACCCACACTAAGTTTTAAGGCTGCTTGCTGTCTGCTTACCTTACATGCTGTGCCCACAAGGGCTCCATCCCGGCTCCAAATAGCGCTCTGCACCAGGTCCTTGTGGGCCTCCAGCTCTACAGGGAAACAGCCAAGGTTAAGCACCAGGTAATGAGGGCATGGGGCGGGGGGGGGAGTAGATGAGGGAGGCCTGCCTTGGGGTAACCCCAGTAACAAAGTCAGCAGCAATGATGGTCTTTCAGCCTGGAGAAAGTAGGGACAGCAGCTCCATCCAGACATGCTACAGATGCATCTACAGGCTTCCTTCTTTAATCCTGCCCTCACCAGGATATGCTTCTATTTGATAACCTTCTGAGGCTGCTGCATGCCTTTAATTCCAGTACTCAGGAGGCAGAGGCAGGCAGATTACTATGAGTTTGAGGCCAGCCTGGTCTACAGAGAGAGTTTCAGGACAGCCAAGACTACAGAAAGAAACTCTGTGTTTTTTTTTTGTTTTTGTTTTTTTTTTTGGTTTTTCGAGACAGGGTTTCGCTGTCCTGGAACTCACTCTGTAGACAAGGCTGGCCGCGAACTCAGAAATCCGCCTGCCTCTGCCTCCCAAGTGCTGGGATTAAAGGCGTGTGCCACCACTGCCAGGCGAAACTCTGTTTCAAAAAGCCAAAAATCCAAAAACCAAACCAAACAAACAATACGGACACACCCCACCACACCTCACCCACCACACCCCTACCACACCCCCACCATACCACACCCACCCCTTGCAAAATCAAAAAAAGCTTCTGAGATTCCCTTCCTCAGCTTGGCTCTCTTTTCTCAGGCGCATTTGCTGGCTGTAACACATTCCCCGCCACGTCACTGCTGCCACCACTGCTTTTCCAGCCCCCCCACCTTCTGTACTTCGGGGGTTTGAAGTACAACAGATGCCTGCCGGAAGTGGATAGTGATGTACTACTCATTACAAAGCTTTAGAATGTGTACTTCATGCCTGTCATTCTTTGGTACATTTCCTTTTGCAGGTTGCTGGGGATGGAACCCAGGGTCTCAGAAATGCAAGACAAGCACTCGCCACTGAGTTGTACCCCATCCTCGATACATTTTTTTCCCCCATACTACCAAAATCACCAATAGACAAAGGAAGGGTTGTCCAGACAGGGGCTGCCAGAGAAAGGGAGCCCCTCCAGAGTGGCTGTACCTGTCAGGGGCTGCTGCTTGGCTACATCCCAGACCTTCACGGTCCTGCCAGCTGTGCTCACCAGAACACCGTCTGCAGTGGGGTGGAACTGCAGTACCTCCACTGGCAGTTCCTCAGGACCCAGCACCACTCCAGGCACAGAGGGAAGAGCTTCTCCAGAGCCAGGGAGACGCCAGAGCTTTATCTGAAAGAAAGATCAAGTTTACAGTCCAGGTACTAAGAACATCACTGCTACAGTCAGGCCTGCCCAAAGCTACCCTGGTCCTAGCAAGCAAGGTCCCATGCAGAAACAAGACAGAGGACAAGGCGTCTCCCCTGACTTAGCTGTTGGAGTTAGGTAACCACATATCTTATCATGGAGAGGGAGGGAGCCCAACTCGGAGCAGAGGACATGATCAGAGACCAACAAGGATAGCCTGTGAATCTGGGCATAGGTTCTGAACTCCTCTTTGGCCTCACACACCACCCTAGCCTGCTCCCCCTGGGGCGGTCATGCATTGTAAGGGCAGATCACAACAGCAGCTCTGAGCACACACTTGGGGCCAGCAAGGGCATAAATAGAAGCTAGGGCTCAGAGACCCCAGGGTGTAGTGGGTGGGTCATAAGCAGCACTTTCATCCTGCTCCACTCACCGTCCTGTCAGCTGAACCCGAGGCCAGAAGGAAGTCATCAAAAGGCGAGAAGTCCAAGTCAGTGACCAGGTCTGTATGGGAGGAACAATTGGATGTCCTGAAATGTCCCTTTCAGACCCAATGAGCTCCTGACAGTTTCAGTGGTGACACTTTCACCGACATTAAGAAGCCACGTTCTTTCTTGACACTAGGGAGACACATCTAGGTCTCTTCCTACAATACACGCCTTGGTGTGTCCTTTGGCTGCTCTTTCTGCAGTTGCACTAGAGCGCAGCTCCACTGTGCCTGGCATGCATGTGGTCTGTGGTTTAAGTGCTGAGGATCAAACCCAGGGCACTGTGTATGCTAAACACACCCTCTACTACTTCGATGTGCCTGCTACCCAGAATTGAGTACTTGGGACAGTAGTCTTGGCATACTAAGATACAAACTGCCTTGAACTTTATAGAAAATGTTTGATGACAGTACTCTGAGCCTTAATGTAGAATCACACAGTACAGTATGGAATCTTGCAGATCAGTTTATTTGTTTCTTTCTTTCTTTAAAATTAATTTTTGTAATTAATTTTATCTGGCATGTTTTATCTGGGTGTTTTGTCTACATGTATGTCTGTACACCATTTGCATGCCTAATGGACACAGAGGACAAAAGAAGATGATAGGTTCCCTGGAACTAGAGTTCCAGATACTTGTGAGCAGTCATGTGGGTGCTGGGAACTGATCCTGGGTCCTCTGCAAGAGCAGTAAGTGCTCTAAACTGTTGAGTCAGATCTCCAGCCTTTCTTTCTTATGTTTTTGAGATCCATTGTGTTGTAAAATGTAAAAAAAAACCTGTTTTTTCTCTCTTCTTCTTCCTCTTCCTCCTCTTCTTCCTCTTCCTCCTCCTCTTCCTCCTCCTCCTCCTCCTCCTCCTCCTCCTTCTCCTCCTCCTTCTCCTTCTCATTATTATTATTTTGATAGTCTCATGCAGTCCAGGCTCACCTCAGACTTGATATATTGTATATATCGTTGGGAATGACATTGAACTCCTGATTCTTCTGTGTCTTCTTCTCAAATGCTGGGATTAAACATATGTGCCACCAATCTGGCTTGTTTTCTCATCTAATTTTAAACACTGTTGCGGTTACATGTACATAATTTGTATTTTAACTCATCTATTTTAGTTAGTGTATGTATATGCAGGCCTGCACATGTCATGGCAGCATGGGAAGGTCAGAGGTCAACTCTATTTGAGTAAGTTCACTGTTGTCGTTTTGTGAGACCCAAGGATTAAACTCATACTATCAAGCCTGTACACAAGTGCCTCTACCTGGTCAGCCATCTCCCCAGATCAGCAGTAGTTTTAAAACCCACATCGGGCCTGAGAGATGCCTTTGCAGCTAAAAGCACTTCCCAAGCAAAGCCTGATGATCTAACTTTGATCCCTAGAACCCATAATGAAGGAGAACCAACTACTGAAAGTTGTCATCTGTTCTCACATACATGCTCTGACGTATGTGCACCTCAACATTGTCTCTTGTATCGCTCTTTCACACACACACACACACACCACCACCACCACCACCACCAATAATAACCCATCCTAGCGCTTGGGAGGCAGAAGCAGGTGGATCTCTGAGTTCAAGGCCAACCTTGTCTACAGAGCAAAAATTCCAGGACAACCAGTTCTTCATATAGAAACCATTCCCAAAACCCAAAATAGTAGCTAGATACACACACACACACACACACACACACACACACAAACACACACACACACATACAAACAAAAATAACCCACATTTTGGGTTAAAAACCTGAAGCTCAGAACTAGAATCAGAATCTAGATGTGCCTGATCTCATGTTTGCTTCTTGATGCTTTTTATTTATGAGGAGGGAACTACCCCAAATTGTTAATGTCTGGAGAGTAGTAAGCCCTTTATCAATAGAGCACTCTTTTTTTTTGTTGTTGTTGGTTTTTTCGAGACAGGGTTTCTCTGTGTAGCCCTGGCTGTCCTGGAACTCACTCTGTAGACCAGGCTAGCCTCGAACTCAGAAATCCGCCTGCCTCTGCCTCCCAAGTGCTGGGATTAAAGGCGTGCGCCACCACTGCCCAGCTTCAATAGAGCACTCTAAACAGAAGCCATAATAGTGTGTGGGGACAAGTTGGTGGCTTTGGTGCCATGGTGACTTTAGAGGTTTTCTTTGCAGGAGCCCTTCTAGCAGGCTGCCTTTCCACGTACCTGACCTCTGGCTCCCCAGAGCCCTCCCTAAGCTGAGGCTGGCAGAATAGATCTTTTAAGTCTGTAATTCTAGCTTTTAGGAGGTTGGAACATAAAGAATAAAAAAGCTCAAAGCCTGCGTGGGCAACCCAGTGAGAGGCTGTCGCAAACATAAACAGTGATAGAAAAAAGGTTAAGGATATGACTCAGTGAGACACAGGGGCCAATGTCTGCCCTAGAGATAGTAAGTGGCATCTGGCCCACATAGGCACCAATGAAGTTGGGCATATTAGACCTGGCTACTGCCCTGTTGTTGGAAGCTCCCTGCCCTCAAGCCTCTTTCATCTTGGGGCACACCTGCTTGGACCACCCAGCAGCCAGAGGAATGGAGCAACAGGGATGCCTAGAGTTCCAACTGTAGGACTGGCAGCATGATACCACACTGGCAAGCACAGGTTCTGAAGCAAGACTGGCTGCAACTAACCGCTGGCTCACTCCTTTTCAGCTGTGTGCTTCTGAGTATGTTTCTTACCCTTTGGGGTTTAGTACCCTCATTTTTCTAGTTGGGATGTTGCTGCAGCACTAACTGCTGGGTTGTCATGGGAATTCAGGGAGGCCTGTGTGTGCAAGGACTCAGTAAAGGTGCATTCCCGTGACTCAGTTTCATTCCTTTTTAGATGCCAGATGCCTGCTCTACGGCCTTATCATGCTGGCTAGAAATCCAGATGAGTCCCTGGAAGGGTCCCTGTCCGCATCCATCCCGCTTCCCTTGCCTCCTCTGACACTGGGGACAACAGTGGCATTTCTTGCTGTGGTGATGCTGACTTGTTGCCCTGGCCACAGCCCCATCTTTAACCCGCTACCCTCCATGTTTCCTCTCCACTGCATTCCTCCAGCTCTGCTATGCCCTTAGCTCTGGTTCATCCTGCACCACCATATTCTCCTCCCCAGTTAGAGAGAGAGAGAGAGAGAGAGAGAGAGAGAGAGAGAGAGAGAGAGATCAACTCTAGCTGTTTAAGCCAAAAAGAGATTTGTGGGTGAATCCCAGCAGCCTTCTACAATTGGAGATACAGCCGGCTATGCTACCTTAGGAGGAACTGGGTTGGGTGGCTGTGGTCCAACTGTTTCCTGCCTGCTTTCCTGCCAACCTCAGATGGCTATGCCATGCAAATCATGTGTAGATCTTCGCTTTAGAAGCTGCCCAGGACTGTTGTGAGGAGGTTCCTACTAGACATAAGGGGTCCAGATAAACGGAAATGCTCGGACTCAGGATGCGGGAATCCACAACACTGGCTGCTAACAGTCATCTGTACCTCCAGTTCCAGAAGATCCAACACCATTTTCTGGCCTCCAAGGGCACTACATGAATGTGGGACAAACACGCAGGCAAAACAACCAACCAACCAACCAAACAAACAAACAAAAACAATCTAAAAATCAACTATCCACTTTAAACAAAGTCTACATATGGTATCCAAATGACATCTCAAAACGCTTTTTGAAAGTTTAGATTAGTAGGCTAGAGAGATGGTTCAGCAGTTAAGAGCAACTGGTTGTTCTCTCAGAGGACCCAGGTTCAGTCCCAATCCACATGGTGCTCACAGCCATCCGTCTGTAACATCAACCTCAACCTTCTTCTGGTCTTCTCAGGCACCAGGCATGCATGCTATACACAGACATACATGCAGGCAAAACACACAAAGGTAAAATACACAAAGAAATTTATACAAGGGGCTGGAGAGATGGCTCAGCGGTTAAGAGCACTGACTGCTCTTCCAGAGGTCCTGAGTTCAATTCCCAGTCAACCACATGGTGGCTCACAACCATCTGTAATGGGATCCAATGGCCTCTTCTGGTGTGTCTGAAGAGAACAACAATGTACTCATATAAATAAAACAAGTAAATCTTAAAAAAAAAAAAAAAAAGAAATTTATACAAAATTTAGATAGGGCTAGGCATATTAGTGCACACCTTTAATCCCAGCACTTGGGAGGCAGAAGCAGGGGGATTTTTGAGTTCAAGGCTAGCCTGGTTTACAAAGCAAGTTCCAGGACAGCTAGGGCTACATAGAGAAAGCCTATCTTGGAAAACAAGAAAGAAACAAACAGATGAATTTAGATTGGACAACAGTCAGAGTAGTCTACACAGACCTTGGCTTTTGTTGTTAACCTAATCATCGCCATCAGAACTCTGACAATGAGCAGAGCCCTACCTCCAGATCTCCTTCAACCCACCCTACCTAAGGAGCAAGAATTCATCCTCTTCCTTTATCCCAGGTCTTCAATAAGAGATGTAGCCCATAGCAACTACAGCTATGGAGACTAAGCCAACTAGGCCAATGCCTAGGGGATAATAATGTTCTCCAAAGTGGGCATTCTACCACGCAGGCTGTTGGGGACCCCCAGAAGCAGCTGCAGTAGACAGCAGTCCTTTGTAAGGGTCCACCTCCACCCTGCAGCTTAGAATAGCCACTTCCTTGAATGGCTTTGAGCAGCCTGGCTGGGAAGGGAGCTTAGAGATGAGAAGTGCCCTCTGGACTCCAGAGAATGTGCAGGGCTAAGAGCCACAGGGGGTGTGACTGGTCCTCAGGTAGGATATCCAGGAGCCCAGGACTGATTGATACTGCACATCCTTCTGCCAACCTGTTGAACTGAAACATCCACCTTCTCTCCTCCAGGCCAGAGTCCCAAACCAGGTGCAGCCTCTGACCCCAAGGACTTTGCAGAACACACAGTGAGGACATGAAGCCACAGGCAACAGTACCAAGTATGAATCCCTGGCCACAGGCTTCCTGGATCAAGCATCACTCACCTGAATGGCAGCCAAGGTAGGTCACGTGCCTTTTGTTCTCTTCACGGCCTTCCAGAGATATGATACCCAATACACCTGTTAAACAAACACAGAGGTTCTCACTTTGAGCTTAATGGTGGCCACTTATCTTCCTTCAAAGGAATCCAAGAGGAGATCAGACCCGTAACCATGTGACCTCCCCCAAACCATGTGACCTCCTGAATGCCTGTACCAGTTGTCACTTCTTTTCCTGACAGTGAAGGGACCTAGGTTCTTCCCTGGTTTGAACCCATCTGCACTGGATGTACAGACCACTGGATACAGAGGGGCTCTTTTTCTCACAGATCATGGAAGAGGTTGGCTTTGGGCTGTTAGCTGGCACTCCTGCCATCCTCGCCAGAGAAGGAAGCCAGCACCTGGGAGACGGGGCTAGAGGAATCCTGAAAGTCGGAGGCCATCTTGGGCTATAAAGTGAGATGCTATCGGAAAGCAATAGGATGGGGGTGGGGGAGAGAGTGCAAGTGGAGAGAACTTGAGAAGCTTTGGATCCAGCTCTGCCTAAAGTCAGCCGAAGAGGCATTTATCCTGTGCTAACATTGGTCTGTCTCTGTTGTCACAAGCAGCCAAGAAAGCTCAACTAACACAGAGGTTCATGTGGGGTTGTTTTGTTTTGCTGTCTTTTAAGGTTTTCTTTTTTTTCCTGTTTTTTGTTTTCTTTGAGATGGGGTCTGTGTAGCTCAGACTGGCTTGCATTTCACAATCTTCCAGATTCAGCCTCCTGGAGTACAGAGATAGCATCACCCTGCACAAGGACTTTTCAAATCTTCACTGTTGCTGGGCAGTGGTGGCGCATGCCTTTAATCCCAGCACTTGGGAGGAGGCAGGCGGATTTCTGAGTTCCAGGCCAACCTGGTCTAAAGAGTGAGTTCCAGGACAGCCAGGGCTACACAGAGAAACCCTGTCTCGAAAAACTGAATCTTCACTGTGATCAATCCCAGCCCCCCCAAGGTCCAAATACAAGGAGGGGGGATTATCTGTAGGGACAGCTGAAAGCAGAAACACCATTTTCTTTTCTGCCTAGCTAGAACTACCACCACGGTCTACATACAAGTAAAATCTGACTGCTTTATGTTGACCAGTGTAGAGGGGTCTAAGGCCTGCCCCTCCTCACAGCCCAGGCCATTCCAACTCTCCAGTGTGAATGGAGTTTTCCCCTCTTCCTCACCCTATCTATGGTGATAATGTCTGAACCTTTTCTTCCATCTCCCTACCTGGGCGGTCAGAGTTGAAAGCGATCAAGCTGCAGCTGGATTTGATGTGGTTCCCGAATGTGGGGGTGGTCCCGGCGCGGATATCACAGATCCAGGCCTGCAGAGAAAGAATAAGAAACGTGGTTAGTATCGGGTGTCCCGGCATGGATATCATAGATCCAGGCCTGCAGAGAAAGAGTAAGAAACATGGTTAGTGTCGGGTCTCTGTTTATGCCTAGATAGGGCCACAGTCCAGGAAATGCTCTCTCACGTTCTCTCTCTCTCTCTCTATCTCTCTCTCCCTCCCTCCCCCCCTCCCTCCCCCCCTCCCTCCCCCCCTCCCTCCTTCTCTCCCTCTCCCTCTCCCTCTCTCCCTCTCTCCCACTCTCTCCCTCTCTCCCTCCCTCCCTACCTGCCTCCCTTCCTCCCTCTGTGTGTGCGCATGTGTGACTATGGAGGCCAAAGGACAACCTCTGGTGTCATTCATCGGAGTCACCCACTTTGCTTTTTGAGACGCTGTCTTTCCCTGAATCTAGAACTCACAAATTCTGCTAGGCTGGCCAGTTTGTGAGCTCCAGCTGTCCTCCTATCTGTGCAAGTGTGTGATGATTATAAGCACACACCATCACTGAGATTCTGGACATCAAACTCATGTCTTCATGCATGCACAGCAAACACGTTACTAATAAAGTCGTTTCTTCAGCCCTTAAAGCTGCACCATTAGAGCAGTATTTTGGGGGATAGATATTTGGATTTTTTTGGGTCTGTCCCACTCAGTCTCTTAAAAAATACAAAATGTTCTTGAAATAATCTAAGTAGCTCAGAGGCTGATTCTATTTAGCAAATCAGTTCCCTAATAAGGAGGAGGAGGTGGTTGTCAGAGGAAGTGTGTGTGTCTCTGGGGGGAATATTTCAGTTCAAAGAGTGGGAAGGTGACAAAGAAGTGACAATCTAGCAGATGGGTGTGGCTTCTGTGGCTACTCTGCTGAGGTCTCTCCCAGGGGCCAAGGACCCCTTATGAACATCCACACTCAGCAGGGAGGAGATAAAGATCTAGCTTCCCCAGAACATGCTCTTCCCCTGGATGAGTGAAAGGCAGTAATGTTAACACCCTACGTGTGGAGAAGAAGAGCGCTCACCCTGCAACTGAGATCATCAAGGTCCCCATTTCCTCTGCTGGTGTCAAAGCAAGGATCCACAATCCTCCTTGCCTCAGTGACCAAGCACTCCCGAGGCCCCTGGTTCCGTGGGCCTGCCTGGTTAACTTATTAGAAGGAGATCCACACAGAAGAAGCCACGGAGCCCTGCAAGTCTCTCCAGGCCCGTCCACTAGTCATTACTGTAGTCTGAGTAATAGTCTTCATCCAAATCTAAGAACTGTACATTTCCTCCCAAGCTTTCAACGGTTCCACACTGTACTCATAGCAAAACTCAACTTCTTCCTCTGTCGCCAGGCTTTGCCTGGCTAATGGCGTCAGTCAATCCTGGGTTCACTTTCTTTTTCTTTACTGGCTTTTTTCTTACTTCTCACCCTTCTGGCCTCTGTTGAAATCCACCCCCTAAGCATTGTCCTCCACAATGCTATTTGGTTAAACTCTACTTCTTTACATCACAGCCCACCACCCCCCGCGGGTTCTTGTTCTTCAATGCATTTATATTGCCGCTTGCTGACTATCTTCCTTCAGAGGCTGTTAAGTGCCACAGGGAAAGGGAAATGACATAATGTTCACTGTTCTAGAGAGGCTGAGAAGCACACACTAGGTACAGAAAGGGTAACTGTCCAGAGAATGAAAACGGAGCATGGTTGTTATAACTTGCTCTGGGACACTAGAGGTCATAAACCCAATTGCTGGAAGACATTCCAGGCTTTCCAAATAACACAGGGGAGAAGGGCCAGTGACTAATCGAGTGTACTGTCTTCTGACACTTTATCTGGGACCCACCTGCTCTAGGCTTCTCCAGGCCCCAACCACAGCCAGTAGCATCACCTCAGTAAAGGAAGAGCTTGCGCCAGCAGAGGGGGAAGAGTGGCGGAAACCCAAGGGAGGAAGCCTGCCTGGCCCCAGGGGCTCCCTCTCCAGACGACACCTTCCTTCTACTGAGACCACAAGGAAGAGATGCATCTCTCCCACAACCCGTCCCCGAGCAGGGGTGATTCTAGATTGGAGGAAGGGGGAGACCGGCGTCTAAGTTTCCCAGCCTGGCTCCCAGCAAGGCCGACCGGAAGCAGAGGCAGGCCTGTTCGCGTCTAGAAGGGCTGCGAGGCCTCCTGGGGTAACAGGGGGAGGCGAACCGCCTCGGCCGACCTCCGGGATCACCCAATGACTAGGGCGCGTCACCAGAGCTCCGGACTCTGTCCTCTGAGCAATGAAGGGGCGGCCTGGACTCTAGGGCTCATCTAAAGGGAGAAGTTCCGGGTGGACAGATGGGGCGGGGCGGGGTGAGGGTCTTCGCAACCCAGGGTGTGCACTGCACAGTCAGGCACTGGGGAATGGCAATCATCCGGGACCAGGAGCCAGGGCGTGAGGTCCGCGGGCCAGGCTCACCTCTCGGCGGGACGGCCGGGCCTCCATATGCCGAAACTTAGACACCTTGAAGCGGTTCATGGCGGCTGGGACAGAGCGAGCGCAGGCTTGAGGACGAGGGGCGTCAGGTCTCAGGTGAATGATGAGAAGCCGCCCCGGACTCTTGCAGCCTGCCGCCTCAGCAGCCTGCAGCTTGATGACACGCCCCTATATGATGACAACCAATCGGAAGCGCCTGCGGCCCGCCTAGACACGCCCCTACGTCGCCCTTCTTCAGCGCGATGGCCTTCAGCCCCGCCTCCTGGCCAATAGCGGCCAGGACGCTCTGAGAAATCTCGCCCTGATGCCTGAGGGACTACGGCACAGGTCGGAGGTCATGTGAGTCGCAGATGTCCTACAGGAGAAACCACACTTCAATTGCTCCAGGATTAGACTTGCAATACTGGTCCCTGAGGTTTCTCAATGACCTGGGTGCGCTCTATCCCACTATGTACTTCCTCAAGTAGCAGGACAGAATTAACTAGACTAAAACTGAGGATAATCCCCGCGGCCCGTAAGAGATAAGGACTACTGAGACTCAATTCTCCTTCCCCCTCCCCTGCTCCCTCCCTCCCTCCCTCTTTACCCCTTTCTCTCCCCCTCCGTTGGTTTTGAGTTTTGTTTTTTATAGTCATGGTTTCTCTCTGGCTGTCCTGGAACTCACTCGGTAGACCAGGCTGGCCTCCAACTCGCAGATCCACCCGCCTTTGCCTCCCAAGGCACTGGTATTAAAAGTGTGTGCTACCGCTACCGTTGCCTGACTGGAAATGCATATTTTATAATGCAATATTTTTCACATCACTGTGTATGATGACGAAGACCAAGTGATATATAGCTTTATCCTCAATATCTATGAGCATCATTTTTCCCTTAAAAGTGATTTAGCTGTGGATGTAGCTCAGTTGGTAGACTGTTCGCCAGGCATGTATGAAGCCCTGGGTGCCATCCCCAGCATGGTGACATAGGCCTGTAGTCCCAGCACTCAGGAGGAAGATCAGAAGTTCAAGGTCAGCTTGGTCCCCATAGTTCTGGACTGCATACTGAGACCCTGTCTCAAAAAAAAGGATTCAAGAAGGAATAAGAGGTTGCTGCCCACTGCCAACAATGGGGGAGGAAGGGCAGGGGACTGGGGGAGATAGCTAGCAGTTAGAGTACTGGCTTCTCTTCCAGAGGACTCTTGTTCTATTTCCATCACTCACTTGGTGGCTCACAATTACCAGTAACTCCAGTCCCCGGGGGATCCAATAGCCTCTCTGATCTCTAAGAACACTGCACACATGTATTGCTGATATACACATAGGCAAACACCCATACACATACAATAAAAATAAATAAAAAATAATTTTTTAAACTTTAGTTATCCTAGCCAGGCTTGGTTGTGCACACCTGTAAATCTAGCACTAGGGAGATAGATGCAGGAGGATCAGGAGTTCAGTGCTAGACTCTGAGATGTAACAAGTTTGAGGCCAGTGTGGACTTGTAAGCCAGCCTCAGATACTAAGTGAGCCTCAACCCAAAAAAGCCAGTTTAAAGGAAGG
>NW_021620577.1:2368286-2432839 GCF_004785775.1 Grammomys surdaster | reverse complement strand
ATCAGCCGGGTGGTGGTGGCACACGCCTTTAATCCCAGCACTTGGGAGGCAGAGGCAGGTGGATTTTTGAGTTTGAGAGTTTGAGGCTAGCCTGGTCTACAGAGTGAGTTCCAGGACAGCCAGGGCTACACAGAGAAACCCTGTCTAGAAAAAAAAAAAAAAGAATTGTTGGATCCTCTGGTGTTGTGAAGAGTCTTGAACTGCCACAGTGGTGCTGGGAATCAGACCTGGGCCTTCTTTGGGAATAAGGAGGAACGGATGCTCCTGGCTGCTGAGACAGTTACTTTTGTCCACCTGTGTATCCCTCCCTACTCCTCTGTATGCTGGGTCCAGGAACTGCTTCACAAACCACACAAACACTGATCTCAGTCAGACAGGGGAGTTTATTGAGCATGGGCATCAGGACTGGCCAACCAGGACCATGGTCCAGATGTGGGAACTGAACCATGACCCCAAGTTAAGATCCTACAGGGCTTTTTAAGCCCAAGATCCACAAACATCTGTGGCAAGTTATTTCACCAATCAGGATTTAAAGACAGGGGGATTCCTTAGGAACGTATATTTGTTGTACACTTATCCTGCTCTCATTGGTTGGGATATTCAACTGTGACAGGGGATTTGCCTTGTCTAACATTTATCTCTTAACTTGACAACCAGGATGGCAGTTCCCAGGGAGGACTTGGGAACTTAAACTTTACTTAACCACTAATTCCAAAATAGAAGTCTTATTCCAAATTGTTTCTTATATTGGTGCAGGTGTCTCTCTTATCTGGGGGTCCATCTGAGGGTGGTGAAAATTTTAACTTTCCCAACTAACTGGGTCCAGTCTAGCTTCTGGCTTCATTTTCAGTTACATACTTCAAATGTAAGGTTTAAACATAAACTTCTACACCTTTCGACACCAGCTTTTATAGTTTTGGGTTTTTGTTGTTGTTGTTTTTAATAAACTGATGACATGACTGTTCCATAGTATGCTAGACCTGGTCATTAGAGACGGACAGAGGGAGGGAAGGAGGGAGGGAGGGAGGGAGAGAGAAACATATTGAAAATAGCAGGGTTATAAGAAGAATGAGTAACTAGGGGAAGGGGAACCCATGAGCTGGGGAGTTTGGAGTGGGGAGGAGATGAGAAGGGCTAGGATGGACTTTGAAACGGTACTTAGGACAGGGTTTCTCTGTGTAGCCCTGGCTGTCTTGGAACTTGCTCTGTAGACCAGGCTGGCCTCGAACTCAGAAATCTGCCTGCCTCTGCCTCCCATGTGTTGGGATTAAAGGTGTGCAACACCATTACCTGACTTGCTGGTTTTATCTAACCACTAGAAATCCTCCAGTACTCCAGGGTGAGTCTCTTTCTGGATATTTGGACTGCCTTTCAGAGTTTGGGTAATTGGAGTCTCCTTTTGTTTTAGTTAGGATTTTACTGCTGTGAACAGACACCATGACCAAAGTATAAAGGACAACATATATTTGGGGCTGGCTTACAGGTTCAGAGGTTTAGTCCATTATCATCAAGGCAGAAGCATGGCAGCATCTAGGCAGACATGGTGCTGGCAGAGTTGAGAGTTCTATGTCTTCATCTGAAGGCTGCTAGTGGAAGACTGACTTCCAGGCAGCTAGGCTCTTAAAGCCCACACCCACAGTGACACACCTACTCCAACAAGGCCATACCTACTCCGACAGAGTCACACCTTCTAGTAGTGCCACTCTTTGGGCCGAGCATATACAAACCATCACACCTTTGGACCTAACTCTGAGATAGGGTCTCATGTAGCCCAGACTACCTCCAATTTGCTATATAGCTGAAAATGATCTTGAACTCCTGATCCTCCTACCTCTATCTAGTCTGGCAGCTTCTGGTGTTTTCGTCACTTGGAATACTACATCTGTACTACATCACGCTGCATACCGGAATGCACTTTTCATCAAAGTCCAATTATGGACATTATGATTCAGAAAGTTTAACTGTTCACCTCCCACCTCCTCACCCACTGCCAAGCCGTATGCGTATGAAAAACAAATCGAGTACAGTGGTATGCTCATAACTGTGCATCTTTGATAGCACTTCCTGTTGTTGCTTAATAAGAAGTCTGTCCCAGTGAGGCGAGTTTGCTCTTCTGGAGCGGGTTTGCTCTAACATTATATTCTAGAACATGAATAACAAACAGCAGGTGCACAATACATAATAGGCATTCACAATGCTCACTGAATTCTCGCTACAGGTTTGGAGAAGGCTAAGGTGCTTAAGACAGACCTGAGTGTTTCAAGTTCTGTTGCGAGGGAATAAGACACGGAAAAACTGCAGCCAACAACCGGGGTGGAGGTTTTCTGAGAGAACATGTAATAAGATGTAATTTTCAGGGTCAAGGGAGGGCGACCTCACGCTGCATACCGGAATCGCATACTGACGCCGCGTTGTCTGCTGGGGTTTGTAGTCCCTGCCAGGGCAAGGCTCGCCAGATTACGGTTGCTACACTCAGCCACAACATTCACAAGTAAAGTGCAGCATTCGTTAGTACATCACAAAATTCCAATACAGGGGAAAAGTTACAAACTGACACCCTCATAATCTAGCACGTGTACACGCTGGCGTAGGTTCTACTGTTCGGAGACGGAAGCGCGTGCGCAATGCTTACGCTCTGCGTGCTGCCGATGCCTCGCCTCCGGAAGAGGCGACGGGCGAGGCGGCCTAGGGACGGTCTGCGCAGGCGCAGTGTCCCCGGGCCAAAATGGCTGCGCGGTGTTCCCCACGCTGGTTGAGGGTGGCGGTGGGGACCCCCCGGCTGCCGGCTGCAGCGGGGAGACGGGTCCAGCAGCCCCAGGGGGTTGTAGTGGCAGCACCCCTGTGTCGCAAGCTGTGCGTCTCTGCCTTTGGGCTTTCCTTGGGCGCTCACGGCCCCTGGGCGCTGCTGACATTGAGACCGGGTGTCCGCCTCACAGGTGAGGGAGGCTTCCAGCTCTGGAGTAGCGGCTCCTGGGATTAGAAAGGGCGACTCGCCTCCATCTGACGACCAGGGTAGCGGGATGCAGATGTCTTCCAACCTGAGAGAGGAATTTCTGGGGACACGGGCAGGCAGGAGGCAGAGAGGCCAAGGTGCTGGCTACCCAGAAGCCGTCGAGGGGAAAGAGCTGCGTGGAGCTGGAGGTGTTGAAATGCTCCGAATGCCATGAACCTTCACCTCTGTCAACAATTCACCTCTCTGTTCAGGCTGCTGCTCTCTTATCATAGTTCTTCTCTTTTTCTTCCCTTTCTTGCTTGTAGTGGAAGATGTAACTGCCATTTAGTGAATGCTAGGCACCCAGAAATCTAGGTAGATGCAGGTGCTTGTTCTCATTAAAGTTAGAAAGTGTGATGAATTGTCATTTCATAGCTTTCATCCTCAACATCACGCGGTGTAAATGGAAGGGCATTTATCAGCTTTTGAGAATCCTTAAGTCAGTGAATGTAATAATGATGTGTAACATTTATTAAACGCTGTGTAGGAAGTATGATTTCACTCCTTGAAGAATATGTCAATGTGGCAGGCATTGTTATCACTCCATTTTATGGAGAAACAGGTTTAGATGTTAAACAACTTGAAAAAGTCACAAAGCTAAAAAGCGGTATAGTCTCTGCATGGCACTTACCTCCCTTATAGCTGGAGGCGATACCAAATTAGTGTGTATTAAGCCTTGAAGTGTTTTAGCCACGATTCCTTCTCTTTAAAAAATACTTTTTAAAATTATTTTGAGTTAGGTATATATGTGTCTGTGTGTGGGTATGTGCTGAGGCATCTCATCCCCTTGGAGTTATGAGCAGTTAGGAGCTGCTATACTTAGGGCTTAGGAACTGAACTTGTGTCCTCTACAAGAGCAAGCAGTATGTGCTTTTAAGTGCTGAGCCATCTTCCCAGCCATCGTGATGTTTTCTTCTACTGTGTTATACCACTTCACTGTCAGTGAGGATGAGGGAAGCAAGCACTGGACTTTATTTTGGGTGGATCAAGCAGAGGGCCTCATGCATGCCTTAGAGTGTTTTTAAAATTATGTATCCCTGTGAGAGAGACATGGAGACATATATACACAGGCACTGATATTCCTTTTTTTTTTTTTTTAAGATTTATTTATTCATTTTATGTGAGTACACTGTAGCTGTCTTCAGACACACCAGAAGAGGACATCAGATCCCATCACATATGGTTGCAAGCCACCATATGGGTGCTGGGAATTGAAGTCAGGACCTCTGTAAGAGGAGTCAGTGCTCTTAACTGCTGAGCCATCTCTCCAGCCCTACGTATTACTTCTATATGAAAACATTTCTGAAGAACTGCAGTTGGCTTTCCTCCAGTCAGCCCATAGGCTATAGTGGGCATATTTTATCTCAGTTGGCTAACTATATATGTGGATGTGGCATCCTGTAGTAGCATATCCTGATACCACATGTAAGGTCATCAATTTGGCCCCAAACGTTAGTCTGTGATCATTCTTCGTCTGATTTATGAAATCAGATGGCATAAAAATGTTTCAAGCGGAGGGCTCGAGAGATGGCTCAGCTGTTTGGAACGCTGACTGCTTTTCCAGAGGACCCAGGTTCAATTTCAATTCCCAGCACCCATATGGTAGCTCTCAGCTGACTGTGACTCTAGTTCCATGGGATCTGACACCCTTTCACTGACAGACATTCAGTCAGAATACCAAAGCATATGAAATAAAAATAAACCATTAAAAAAGAAAGCTCCCAACCAGAAAGAAATCAGCAACTGGCTACTGAATTAGGCATTCTTGGAATATCATGGAGACTAATCCTATTCTGGGTTCAAAAAAAGCAAGACATTTACTGCACATACTTTGAAGAGAGAAAATAAATACAGATATTTCCTAATAGTTGCTAATGATTGTCACCTTTAGAATAGATAAAAGCATCCACCGTGTCATAGTTACCTGTTGTTATTCACAGTTTCCTTGAGCTCTCTGCTGATGTTGTAGAAGCTGGTACAGCTGACAAGCTTTTGCCACTAATAGACTCATCCTCCTGACAGTGGAAGGAGTGGGGAGTACAGGAATACAGCCAGGCAGGTATCAAAGAGGTCAGATACAGGATCACCAAGAATCCAGGTCTAATGTCTTCTCCAGTATGACTGAAGAAACACTAATAATCTCATAGCCTCCACCCCCCATTTTTAGTTTATCATATTCTGATTATTCCTGCTCTTTTTTTTTTTTTTTTAAATTCCTTCTTTCTATATATGCTCAACTTCTCTGGCTGATTCTTTGTTTTTGTTTTTAGTTTGGAAATGGTGTCATATGTTCCAGGCTGGCCTAGAACTTCCTGTGTAGCTATGAATGTACCTTGAACTTTTGATCATCTGCTTCCTTCTCCCCATGTTAGGATTATGGGCATGTGTTCATCATGCACCATTATGCTGGATTTATTCAGTTCAGGGAATCAAACTCGGGCCCTAAGCATACCTGGTAAGCAGTGTACCTACTGAACTATGCCCCTCAGCTTTGCCCACATTTGAAGAACATTGAGTTTGGCTTCTAGGCCCTGTAGTTGGGGCTTGTTTGCTCTTTCACAGGTATTTCGTAGCTGGTCCTTTATTTATAATTTCTTATTGTTGGACAAATTCCCAGACTAACTTACTTTCGTGTTTCATTTCCAGGATCAAAAAGTTCCCCTTTTGTTTGTGCTGCCTCCTTCCACACAAGTGCTTCTTTGGCCAAAGATGATTATTACCAGATACTGGGAGTACCCCGGAACGCCAGCCAGAAAGATATCAAGAAAGCCTATTATCAGGTCTGTGTTGGTCTCAGGTTTACTGACAAGACTGTGGAAAGGTTGCTAGTCACTCTGTGGTGTGTGTGTGTGTGTGTGTATTTTGTTTTAGTTTTTAAAATTGTGCGTCTGTCTGGGGCTATGCACATGAACGCTGACGGTCACAGGTCGCAGGGTATTGGGTCCCCTTGGGACTATAGTTATAGGCAGCTGTGAACCGTCAGACATGGCTGAGGATTGAGTTAAGGTCTTTTGGAAACAGGGTACGTGCTCTTAGCCATTGAGCCATCTCTTCAACTCATATTGGTGTTGATGTTGCCCGGTCCTTATTGCCTCAGTGTATAGCCGGCTGAGGCAGGTCACAAGCAGCTGATCCTATGGAATGACCTTGGGAAAGGTGGAGTTTTGGATGCACTTAGTGTGCAGTGAATGTGATATCAGTTAATGTTGTTCTAAGAAAGAAAAGAAAGGTTGGGTAAGATGGCCCAGTGGGTAAAGGCATTTGACACCAAGCCTAGTGACCTGTGTTCAATTCCTCTAAAACCGATTAAAATGAAGCGAGAACTGATTCCACACGTACACCATGCTGTCCACACAGTTATGACATAATAAATAAAACTTACATAGGTAACCATCATTACTGTTTCTATTTTTTTAAAGCGATATTTATTATTATTTTATTATAGGGGTACACTGTAACTGCCTTCAGAAGAGAGTATTGGATCTCATTTCAGATGTTTTTGAGCCACCATGTGGTTGCTGGGAATTGAACTCAGGACCTCTGGAAGAGCAGTCAGTGCTCTTAACCGCTGAGCCATCTCTCCAGCCCCTCATTACTCTTTCTTAACTCATTTATTGTTTTTTTTATAGCAGTAACTGTCATACGTTTATTACATAATTCCTCAAAAACTTGCACAGCAGGCAGGCCAGGTGTTGTTGTGCATGCCTTTTTATCCCAGGACTGGGAGATAGAGGCAAGCAAAGCTCTGTGAGTTGAAGGCCAACTTGTCTCAAAAACAAAAAGTCAGGCAGTGGTGGCACCTGCCTTTCATCCCAGCACTCAGGAGGCAAAGTCAGGGGGATCTCTGGGTTTAAGGCCAGTCTAGTCTACAGACTCATTTCAGGACAGCCAGGGCTGTATAAACCTTGACGTGTAAAACCAAACCAACCAACCAACCAAAATTGTACATGTTATTTACTTCCTCTGTTATGTAAGTTCAGTGTGCCAGGATGCTGTTTTACTCTTTGCTTTCACACAGGTGCCTGTATGCTAAAGGGCTAGTCAAGTATTTACCAATTACTCTTTAACATTTATTTGGCTTGTGTGCCTGATTGTTTGTCTCATGTACGTATGTGTACTGCATACATTCTTGGTGCCTTCAGAGATCAAAAGAGGACATCAAATCCCCAGGAACTGGAGTTTTAGAGTTGTGAGCTACCACGTAGGAGCTAGGAACTGAGTCCAGGTCCTCTGTAAGAGTAGTAAATGCTTTTTTTCTTAAAGATTTATTTATTATGTATAGAGTGTTCTGCCTGCATATGTATGTGCTCACCAGAAGATGGCACCAGATCTCATTATAGATGGTTATGAGTCGTCCTGTGGCTGCTGGGAATTGAACTCAGGGCCTCTGGGAGAGCAGAGTCATCTCTCCAGCCCCTAAGACATCTGTGAAGGAATAATTTATTTTCAAATTTTCAAACTTGCTTTAAGAATTTGTTGCTGACTGAAGAGAGACAAAAGTTATAAAGAGGAATAATTGTAGCAAGTATTTGGGTTCTGTTTTAGTAACTATCCATATCTATAGTAATTTACTTTTTTCCCCCTTAAGCTTGCCAAGAAATATCATCCAGACACAAATAAGGATGATCCCAAAGCCAAGGAGAAGTTTTCCCAGCTGGCAGAAGCTTATGAGGTAATGTGACTTGGGTGGGTGTACTCACTGGCCTTTCAGCTCTGTCTGTGCACACATCAGAGTTTATACTGCACAGCACAGCTCGGCATATCATACAGTCAGTGCGGTGTCGTAGCCCTGCTAGTTCTGCTCACTTAGATTCTAAATGAAGGAAAAAGGACGTTGAGATGACTCAGTGGATATCTCTGTGCTGCCAAGCCTGATGACAAGTTCAGTCCCCAGGGCCCACGTAGTGGACAGGACCACAAGTTGTCCTCTCACCCTACTGAGTTCCATAGCATTTGAATACTCACATATGTATACAAAAGAAATAGGTGTAATTTTTTAAACAGAAAAGAGTCCTGAAGTGGTGGCATATATATAATTTGGCACTGGTGACACTGAGGGCAGGAGGATTTCCGTACGTTTAAGGCTAAGCAGGGCTATACAGTCTACCTTAATACAAAACAAAAGAAGAACAAGTTCATCTGATCAATAAAGGTCCTCAGGTAATTCATATTGATAGTTGATCTTGGGAAATCCCAGTCCTTATTTGATAAATTAAGTTAGCAATTGTAAAAGTAGACCATAAAACACACAGGATAAAACCAAATATCTGTGAAAGAACTATTGACCAGTTACAGAATTATTGGAGAGTGACCATTTGTCTTAGCTAATTGTTTTTTTTTTTGTTTGTTTGTTTGTTTTTGTTTTTTTTTTACTTTATGTTTATGAGTACGCTGTCTTCAGACACACCAGAAGAGGGCATCAGATCTCATTACAGATGGTTGTGAACCACAGTGTGGTTTCTGAGAATTGGACTAAGACTTCTGGAAGAGCAGTCAGTGCTCTAAACCAGTGAGCCATCTCTGCAGCCCCTTAGGGTTTTATTGCTGTGAAGAGAGACTATGGCCACAGCAAGTCTTTTTTCATGGCACTGGAAGAGTAGCTGAGCCTTCTGCATCTGGATTAGCAGACAGCAGGAAAACAAAACAATACTAGGGCTGGCTTCTGAAACCCCAAAACTCACCCTCAATGACACACTTCCTCCAGCAAGCCCACACCTCCTAATAGTGTCATTCCCTATGGGTCTGTGGGGGCCATTTTTTTGTTTTGTTCTGTTTTGTTTTTTTTTTTTGTTTGTTTGTTTTTTGTTTTTGTTTTTTCGAGATAGGGTTTCTCTGTATAGCCCTGGCTGTCCTGGAACTCACTCTGTAGACCAGGCTGGCCTCGAACTCAGAAATCCGCCTGCCTCTGCCTCCCAAGTGCTGGGATTAAAGGCATGTGCCACCACCACCTGGCAACTCACAACCATCTATAACTCCAGTTTCAAGGGATCCAGTGCCCGCTTCTGGCTTTTTTTTTTTTTTTTTCTCCCTGTGACAGGGATTCTCTGTGTATCTTTGGTGTCTTGGCTGGCCTCGAACTCACAGAGCTCCACCAGCCCTTGCCTCTCAGTGCTGGGATTAATAGCATGCACCACCATACCCAACCCTCTTCTGGCTACTGAGAGCACCAGGTACACAAGTGGTACACAGACATAAATGCAAGAAAAATACCCATACACATAAACTTAGTTCTGTTTTCTTAAGACAGGGTGTCTATGTACCCCTGGATGGCTGGAACTCAGAAATTTACTTGCCTCTACCTCCCAAGTGCTAGGATTAAAAATATGAACCACCATGCCAGGCTCATAAAAATTATTTGCAAAAGAGGGGTGCTGTTGAAGAGCCCATGTGGCGCCTACAGGCTGTAACATCAGAGAAACTCGTAGCTGCTCAGTCTAAAGCTAGAAGCCTCTAAATGGGAGGCAGTGACAGTAGCCCAGTCTGGAGCTACAGGCCTGCGGACCCTGGAGAGTAGCTGGTGCAAGTGTGCATTTGAAAGCTGAAGAAAGGGCCTGGAAAGGCAGCTCAGTGGTTAAGAACACTGGCTGGGCTGCTCTTCCAGAGGACCTGGATTCACTTCTCATCACCCTTTGGAAGCTCATAACCATCTGTAAGGCATGTGCCACCACTGCCCAGCACTTTATCAATTTTCTAAGGATGCCTCAAACCAATGAAGTTGACAGAATTAACCATCATACCATGAAAAATGTGTTTAATGGCATATACATACATATATATACATGTATATATATATATACATACATACATACATGTATGTATGTATGTATGTATATATATATACTTTTTTTTTTTTTTGAGACAAGGTTTCTCTGTGTAGTTCTGTCTGTCCTGGAACTTGCTCTGTAGACCAGGCTGGCCTCGAACTCCAAGGTCTGCCTGCCTCTGCCTCCTGAGTGCTGGGGCTAAAGGTGTGCACCAGTACCGCCCAGCTATTTTACATTTGAAAATATTTCTGTTTTTATGGTACTGAGAACTGAACCCAAGGCTGTACACATGCTTAACAAATGCTCTACTACTGAGCTCTGATGTGATTTTGGTTTTTGGTTGAAACGGTGTCACTGTGCAGTGCAGGCTGTCTTCAAACTCATCTTCCTGCCTTCTCACTGGTGGGATTGGTTACAGGCATTTCACCACCATGCTGGACTTGTAGAATGTTTCGCCCTTAATAAATGTGACAGACTTACTTGTCATGAGCTGTTGTCTGTGTCCCTGAGCCTTAGAAGACTCGGAACTGCCTGATTGCTGTGTGATTTTTTCATCAAAGGTGTTGAGTGATGAAGTGAAGAGGAAGCAGTATGACGCTTACGGCTCTGCTGGCTTTGACCCTGGGGCCAGCAGCTCTGGGCAGGGCTACTGGAGAGGAGGTCCCTCTGTTGACCCCGAGGAGCTGTTCAGGAAGATCTTTGGGGAGTTCTCATCTTCTCCTTTTGGTGATTTCCAAAATGTGTTCGATCAGCCTCAGGAAGTAAGTTTCTTATTCTTTATTTTTGTATTTTGAGAAAGGGTCTTATATTCTAGCCTTGGCTGTCAGGGAATTCACTATGTAGACCAGGTTGACCTTGAACTCACAGAGATCTGTCTGCCTCTGCCTCCCTAGTGCCAAGATTAAGGACATGTGCCATCATGCCCAGTGGTCTTTATTTTAAAGGATCAACTTTTAGGCTTAAGTGCAACACAGGGGTGTTTTTTTGTTTTTTTTAGTTTCTGTTTCTCAGAAAGGCAATGGAATGATTCAAAGTCAGCCATTTGGCAGAAAGTTAGGAGCACTCGAAAAATCCTTTAGGTAGTAATGAACATGTACATTGTGATGTCATTATTAATAGCTGCTTAATCAGGCAGCACCAAAGGCCTTAGAAACCACAGTAGACTGATTCATCTAGAGCAGAGGTTCTCAACCTATAGATTGTGACCTCTTTGGGACTCGTATATGAGATATTCTGCATACCAGCTATTTACATTAAATTACTAGCTATGAAGTAGCAGTGAAATAATTTTATGATTGGGGTCACCACAACATGAGGAACTGTATTAAAGGGTCACAGCATTAGGAAGGTTGAGAACCACTGTTCTAAATCGTGCCCTGTTACTCTATAAGAGCTCAGACTAGCAGGAAGATCCTGCTGACTCTTCCACTGTTTTGTCTTACTGAGACATGTTAAGTACTGTTCTAGTTTGCTGTCTTTCACTGTAAAACAGTACCTGACAACTTCAAAAGTGGGAAGTGGGGCTGGAGAGATGTCTGTGCAGTTAAGAGGATGTGCTGCTCTTGCAGAGGACCCAAGTTCAGTTCTCAGCACCCTCATGATGGTGAACAGCTGTTCAGTTCCGGGGATCTGACTCGCACTTTTCTTCTCCTTGGGCACTGGGCACACATGTAGTGCTTCTACATGCAGACAAAAGGTAAAAGAGGACACATCTCCAGTGACATAAAACCTCTCACCAGACTCCACCTCTTCAACGTACACTACCTCCCATTAGCACTAAGTTAACTGGAATCCAAGTTTTGGGCCTTTTCTAGATTTAGTCCAAAGAAAGTGCTACATACAGACATTATTTATGTCTTCAGTTGAGTAAATTTTCACTCAAAACATTTTAGAATCTGTATTTTAATCTGCATTTTACATTTATAGGTCAACTAAGTAAGTATTACCCATTCTTCCCTGGAAAAGTGTACATGTACATGTGTTTGGTATGTCAGAAGTAACTACAGCTACTGGCCAGTACCTTCCTGACCTGAAACAGAGTATCTCTGTAGTCGTTGTAAAACTAAGTGACAGACCATGCCTCACTCTTTCAGTACATCATGGAATTGACATTCAATCAAGCTGCCAAGGGCGTCAACAAAGAGTTCACTGTGAACATCATGGATACCTGTGAGCGCTGTGACGGCAAGGGGAATGAGCCTGGAACCAAAGTGCAGCATTGCCACTACTGCGGCGGCTCTGGCATGGTGAGGATGGATGCTTTGGGGCTCCACCCCTACTCCTCCTGGTAGTGATCCCTCTGTTACCCACCTACCCATGCTGCTCCAACCCTTCTTTTCTGTTCTAGGAGATACTTTATTTAGATAGTTCTGGGGCTTGGGCTGGGTCCCATATCACTGCACCAGGCTGCTCTCAGACTATGTGGGTGAGGTTGATCTTGAACATGTAATCCTCCTTCCTCTATCTTCCAAGCGTTATTATTCCACTCTGGGTCTTCTAGGGAGTGGAGATTAGAGGAAGGACAGGGTCTCTCTCTCTCTTTATTTCTGGCAGACCTTGAATTTATAGCAAGTCTCTAGCCTCAGGCTCTTAAATGCTGGAATTATAAACATATGTCATCATGCCTGGTTATAATTCTTAAGTCTTTTTTATTATTACTTTTTTTTATTTATTGTATGCGCATGTGTGCCATGCATGCCCACATGTGGAATTCAAAGGACAATTTGTGGGAGTCTGTTCTCTTTTATTATATGAGACCCAGGAAATGAACTCAAGTCATTATGCTTGGTGGCAAATGCCTTTACCTGCTGGCCATCTTGTCATCTATTTTATGTATTTATCTTTTATTCACTGAGATAGGGTCTCAATGTATAGTTCTGGCTGCTCGGGAGCTTGCTGTTTAGACCAGATTAGCTTCAAATTTAGAATTGTTCTTCTGTACCATGCGCAGGCATTCCATGTTTAGAGTTCTTGTATAGGGAAGTTCCTAATTGGTGAACATGTTCTTAGCATGCTCAAAGCTCTGAATTCATATTTTGTTTTCTTTGAGATAGGCTTTAACTCTAATCTAGGCTGGCTTGGAACTCAGTATCTACCTCAGGCTCCCTGTGAGCATGCAGCAGACTTCATTTTTCAGTTTCATTAGTACTATCCAAACAAGTGTGAGCCATCATACCCAGCCTCGAAGTCAGTCCTCAGCACTTACGTGTGTGTGTGTGTGTGTGTGTGTGTGTGTGTGTGTGTGTGTGTGTATAGATATATGTATTTGTGTGTGTGTATGTTCATTTAAAAATGTTTGACTGAGTCTTGGCGCACACCTTTAATCCCAGCATTTACGGAGGCAGGTGGGTCTATAAAGCAGGATCCAGGACGGTGGGGGGGGGAGGGAATTAACTTCTATGCTGGGTGTGGTTGTAGGTACTTGTACGCCTAGCACTCGGTAGGTAGAGTCAGAAACATCAGAAGGTCTAGTTTATTCTTCACTACATAGCAAGTTTGAGTTCAGCTTTGGCTACATGAGATATCTTTTTTTTTTCCTCCACCAGAAAAAGAAGTTCAGATTAGCAGTGTGAGGCCCTGTCCCAGTTTTCTGAGGCAGTGAGGTCTAGAGCAGCATATAAACAGAGAAAGTCAGTCCATCCATGCTCCCTCTCTTTCTTTATACCCTTGTTTCTCTCACTGAAAATTTAAGATTTCTATTCTTTGAAATTTTTATATATGTATATAATATATTTATATTGTTATTTACACCCTCTCATGGGAATAGGGTGTGGGCAGAGTCTCATATAACCCAGGCTAGCCTTGATTGAACTCCTGATCTGTCTCTACCTCCCATATTTTGGAATAATAGGCCTGTGCTATAAACTCCTGATGAAACAGTTTTTGATAAAAACAATGTACCTGCACTCTTAGCATTTTTCTCTTCTTCAGGAAACTATCAATACAGGTCCTTTCGTGATGCGTTCTACATGTCGGAGATGTGGTGGTCGGGGCTCCATCATCACAAATCCCTGTGTAGTCTGCAGAGGAGCAGGACAAGCCAAGCAGAAGAAGCGAGTGACAATCCCTGTGCCTGCAGGTGGGCCACTGCCTGGCTGATGGGCCAGCACTGTGTACCTGTTGTCTGCATGATTGTACAGCGAGACATAAGGCCCTGGACGCCCTGGCTGAAGGAAGAACTAGATTCTTACAATTTTCCTTTGTACTAGTCATCTTAAAGATGACATTGTAACAATGTGCCCACTCTGTTCTCATCTTGGGATGCTGTAGCTCCTGTCCCAGTTTTCTGTCCTCTGTCTCTTCTGTCTTCACACAGTGAGGACCGACATGAACAAGAAACAAGCTATTACATGGTGATACCTGTTAATCCAGGTACTAAGGAGGCTAAAGCAGGGGGAGCATAGGTTTGCAGTCAGCCTGAGGTCCAGAGTGAGACCCTCATCTCCAGAACAAAAGTAGAAACCTGGACAAGTGGGTTTTCCTGGATAGAAATTGCTGTGGGAGATTCCTACCATAACTGCTATTTGGAACTTTTCTTCTAGGTGTTGAAGATGGTCAGACTGTAAGGATGCCTGTGGGAAAACGAGAAATTTTTGTCACATTCAGGGTAGGTGCCTACCTGTCAGCTTGTGTTGGGTCTTGTTGTCTTGGAGTGGGCGCAGCTGAGATTGTTTGTTGTGGTAAAGGAGAGCGTCTGTGGGCACAGGTGTGGCTGCTCCCAGTGAGAGAAAGGCTGCCTGGGCTGAGTTTTCATTTTTTCATGCCTATGTGCAGAGAATGGAGCTTTCTTACAACACTGACAAGGTAGAAACGTAGGCAGTGGTACACATGTCTTTAATCCTAGCACTCCAGAGGCAGAGACTGGTGGATCTCTGTGAGTTTGAGACCAGCCTTGTCTACACCGAGAGTTCCAGGACAGCCAAGGCTACACCAAGAAACTCCATCTTGGAAAAAACAACAAAAAACAAAACAAAACAAAAAAAATCCCAGAAAAAAAAAAGAGAGAGAGAAAGAAACATAGAACACAAATCCTAGGACATCTGATGTGTTGTTGTTTCTGTATAAATTGTTGATTAGAGAACAAATATTTTTTAATTTTCTGGTATTTTGAAACCTGGTTTCTCTGTGTAGCTCTGGCTGTCCTGGAACTCATTCTATAGACCAGGCGGGCTGGACTTGAACTCAAGAGATTTACCTGCTTCTGCTTCCTTAGTGCTGGGATTAAAGGCATGTGCCACTATGCCTAGCCTGAGAGAGCAAAGTGGTGTATTTTATTTATTTGTTTATTTAGGAATGCCAGAAATTGAACACATGGCTTCCTCCATGCTAACAAACTACTCACACCCTTAGCCCCCAAATGGTTTTCTTGGGTAATGTAAAGACACACTTAGGTATGTATCTGAGAAAACCCCATGTAAACATAGCATGTGTTGGGTCAAGGGGTGTATGTAACAGTCCTGTTTACAATAGCAAGACACTGGTGACAAACCTTGTGTTTGTCAAAAAGAATGGTCATCATCATCTGCTATGTAGCAGAATATGTCAATCTATCCAAAGGAAAGACCCACAGGTGAGCATGAGGCCCTTACTCACTGACCTCAGGGGAAAGACAGCAGGTTGTTACAGACCATAGAGTACAAGAGACTGTCTGCATAGACTTGTCAAGGGTGTGAGATCATTTGTTTAGCAATGTAGACAGACACAACAAAAGAAAAGGCATGCTTGTGGAGTTGATAATGCCAAATTCAGGCTTGTAATTAACTGAGAAGCATAAAGTTATATTTATAACTTTACTTTCCCCTTTTTTGAGCCAGGATCTTCCCATGTTGTTCAGGTTGGCCTGGAACTCATAATTGTCCTGCCTTAGCCTCCAGAATATTTGTATTACAGGTGGGTACCACCTGGTCCAGTATGTTTGTAATGTTTAATTCTGTGAGCTTGGTTGTGGGTGTCCTGTTTGCTGTATTTACTTTGCCTTTTTCTGTATGCAAGATATTTCATTATTGGAAACAAGTACTAGGTATAGTAAGTGGCACATGCCTACAATCCTAGCACATGGGACATGGAGGCAGGAGGATCCTGAGTTCAGAACCAGCCTGGGCTGTGCAATAAAACCTTGTCTTTAAAAATAAGACTGAAAGCAAAAACAAGAAATAGGACTCAAGATGTAGGTGAAGTTCCTTGAATGACTGGCCATGGTGATGGTACATACCTACAATCCCAGCGTTTGGGAGGTAGAGGCTGGGGAACCAGAAGTTCAAGATCATCCTCCGCCCCACAAAGAATGTGAAGCTAGCCCCCAACACTAGTAGAAAAGCTGGCTATAATGGCACTTGCCTGTACACTCAAAGCTGAAGCAGTAGGTTTATGGAAGTCTGGAATTGGAGTCTACCTGGACAACATAGTGAGAGCTTTTCTGAAGCCATAGATAGCACAGAACATAAAAATAGTGTGAGAGGTGGAGCTTCTAGCTAGAGAATTCGAAGATGAAGGAATATGCTGGGCTGTAGCTCAGTGGTGGTGTGCCTGATATGTGCAAAGCCCTGTGTTCTTTCCCCAGTACTGCAAAATAAATAAATAAAATTTAAAAACCACATAAAGGCAGAAACCTGGAAGGCAGTTTGTAAGAATTTGGTGGAGGATCCGGCTGTTCTTTCCATCTGATAATAGAGGAAAGAACGAGGTAGTCAAGGGCAGAGGGTATCTTTGAGATATGAAACAGTATTTGTAAGTCAAATAAATTGCTGTCCTGACTAATTGTCCTGAAGACAGCTTGTGTTAAGTGAGTATCTGAAAGCCGTGTGTAAACACAGGTCCGTGCGTATAAAGGACAGAGGTTGATGCGGCTCCTTTCTCATTCCTCTTCCCTTATTTTTTGAGATGGTTTCTTGTTGAACCTGGAGCTCACTGACTAAGGTTTCTGGGCAGTGAGCTCAGAGATTCACTTACAAACACACACACACACACACACACACACACACACACACACACACACACACACACTACACTCTTCCCAGCAGTGTACTACTACCATGCCTGCCCAGTGTTCACATGAGTTTTGTGGATCCTCATCTTGTATGGCAGAAACTTCCACATCTCCTGTAAATCACTTTTATCTTTGTAGATGTATTGGTCTATGTTTACTCATCTTTCTAATTAGGTAAGATTTGGGGAAAACATTTAAAAGCCAAATTGCATTCTTACTTTTTTTTGTAATTGAAAGTAGTGATGGAGGCCGAAGAAATCCAGATGTGGCTCTGCTGTGCAGAGTGTGTGAGGCTGTGTCCCTCCAGAGCCTTGGGGTGCTGTCTCCTGTGGATGGGAAGTGTAGGTCTGTGCTGTTTAAGTGCAAAGTGGTTAAAATGTGTCAGGCCTGACAAGATACTTGGCCACTGTCTACCCTCAGGCAGCACTTCCACTGTGCTTATACTTGTCTTCTCTTTGGCATCAGGTGCAGAAGAGCCCTGTGTTCCGGAGGGACGGCGCAGACATCCACTCCGACCTCTTTGTTTCAATAGCTCAAGCCATTCTTGGGGGCACAGCCAAAGCCCAGGGCCTGTATGAGACAATCAATGTGACGGTAAGAGGGTGTGAGGACAGCTGTCTCTGCTGCCCTGGCAGCTAGTGGATCTTTTTTCTTCCTTCCCCCTCCCTTTCCTCCCTTCCTCCCTCCCTTTTTTCCTTTCTTTCTTTCTTTCTTTTTTTTTTTTTTGAGACTGGTTATTATGTACCCTCAGTTTATCTCCAACTTGAAATACAGTTTCCTCAGCCTTCTCTGTGTTAGTATTGCATGCATGTGCCACCGTACCCAGTATATATATATTTTTTTTAATGGGAATAGCTGGGGTGGCCTAAACCTGAGTGTCCAGGCTGTCAGGAACTCTGAGAGTAGAAGAGGCACTGGAGCCTGTGACACTGGAGCTTCAGGCTGTTCCTTGAGGCGTGATTACAACTCCATGCCTTTCTGCTCACAGGGTCCCAGGGACTAACAGCATAAATGATGCTCTGTAACAGGTCCTCTTTGTTCGTGTTCCCACCCAGGGATGGCTAGGAGAGCAGGTGCTCTGGGGACTGTGTCTTACTCTGTTGACCGCCTCTAGTTTGGGGGTTTGTGTTTGTTTGTTTGTTTGGATTTTGTTGTTGTTTTCAAGACAGGGTTTTTTCTGTGGAGACCAGGCTGGCCTGGAACTCAAAGATTAGTCTGCCTCTGCCTCCCAAGTGCTAGGATTAAAGATGTGTGCTACCACCTTCTGGCCACCATCTCTAGTTTTAATTACAACTGTAGTGGACAGCTTCCTGTACCCACTCTTATACCACTGTATTTGTCTCAGGGCTTTTTCCAGACTCGGGGTATAGAGACTTCGGACATTCCTTAGGCCATTGTAGTGGTCACTGGGGGTGTACACTCCCACCTCTCCTGGAGACCATCTGGAATCTCTGCTTCTCCAGGGTCCTTGCTGTCCAGCCTTGAGAGTAATGGAGCAAGCTTGGTCTCACACCTCCTCTCAGTGTGTTTCTCCTAAATCCTTTGTCTCACCTCTCACAGCTGTTCCCAGGGCTCAGCTGTCCCACACCTGTCTTGGTAGTTTGTTCTGCACACCTGGTGGAAGTCTTGTTTTGAAGACACCTCTCAGGATTATCTCTGTATAGTGAGATGTTTTATTTTTGGATAATGGAGACAAGGGAACATCAGCACATTTCCTTCTCAACAGATTCCTGCTGGGATTCAGACAGACCAGAAGATTCGCTTGACTGGGAAAGGCATCCCCCGGATTAATAGCTATGGCTATGGTGACCACTACATTCACATCAAGATCAGAGTTCCAAAGTAAGTATTCACTAAGACTGTGGCCAACACTGCCAGACCCCGTACACAGAGTTCCAGCAAACAGGTATCCTTTGAGCCTTTCAGCTGCTCTTCAAGCTCTTGGCTTGGGCAAGTTTTTTTTCCTTGGAATCAGTTTTGTCTGACCTGATTCCCATCTGAGCATTGGATATAGTAGATTGGCCTCATTGAGTTGTGGAAGTATAAAATGAATAACCCAGGAGATGCTGAACTCCTGACATGTTCTGTGCAGAGTGCTGTGGCACCCAGCATGTGCTGTGCCCTGCTCCTCCTCTCAGGGAGCCAGTTTCAGCTCATGTCCTTTTGTGAGATTAGCTTCTCACCTGTTGCCTCACAAACACACATAATATGTGCACCCCAACCCTGTAAGTATCTGGCCTGGCAGTAATGACAGTTTAAACAACTCAGGGTTTCAGAGAGAAGCTGAAAGGACCAGTACTAGCACAAGACACCCCAAGACCAGGTTCTCAGCACAAAGGACGTTTAATTGTCCTAGAGAGACAGGGCAGGGAATAAGAGACAAAGACAGGAGATAGAGGACTTGAGAGGGAAGGGAACACGGGTGAGGGGCATGGATAGAGGCAGTCATGGCCATAGGCAAATGGCGGTCTATAAAGGTAAAGGGGAACCCCGTGTTAGGATGAGGTGTTTAATTTTGATTCAGCATGTTAATTAGGGAGCCAAAAGGGGAGTTTTGATTGCTGGACTCCAGTACTTTGATAGTTGGACCTTGGTGGTCAGCATCAGGAGGAGGAAGTGCCCAAATAAGGGAATAGGCCTTGATGGCTAGCTTTAGGAATGTGATCTATATCAGTTTTGCAAGGAAGAGGGACTAGGGGAAGGGTGAGGCCTGCCAAAGCCACATTTGCCATGCTTAGGTTGGCTAAAGCCCCTTCTGAGACTTTGACTTGGCCCTCAGTTCCCTAGTTCCTGGTTCAGTGTGTGCCTCTGCCTGAGTCAGACATGTACGTACATTGTGTTCTTTCAAGAGCTGCCTGGAGGAAGTGCTTGGCCACTAACTGTTGTTGGTCCATAGGAGGCTAAGCAGTAGGCAGCAGAACCTGATCCTGAGCTATGCCGAGGATGAGACTGACGTGGAGGGGACGGTGAATGGAGTCACCCACACAAGCACTGGTAAGGGGCCTGAGAGTGACATGGTGGTGTGAGGGACCTCTGAGTCTCTGGAGGCTGACAGACATTTCAGAACTTGAGTTTTCATAGGCCCCCAAAAGTCACTGGAAGAGGGGACTTGTGGGTATACAGCCATATCCCATGGATGCTTCTCCCTTTCATTGCATGCATGTACTTAGGAAAGCACAGGATCACTTGCTGCCCATCAGCTCTGTGCCTCAAAGCTGTTTCCTGAGTTCTAGCCTTGGTTCTGCCACTTGTCCTGTGACTTTGGGCAATTCCTTCCAAGAATTCTTTGTAACAATTTAAGGGGGAGATGAACAGACCTTAGCCTTCCTGACTATAAGCACTTTACTAGGAATCCAAAGTAAACAATGGTACAACAGTGTAAAAATACTACCTCCTACTTCAGCGAACAGATTTGTTACCTAGGCTTAGATGTCATGCTTTGTGAACTGGGACACAAGTGGTTGATGTCTGGACTGGAGCTTTCCTGTGCTCCTGGGGCTGTGTCTCAGGTGAGGCTTCTGTTGACTGGGACAGGTCAGGACAGGTCAGGACAGGTCAGGACAGGCTGTGCCCAGCTGCACATGTTTCTACCTCATTGCGTCATTTTGTTTTTGTGGGAACCTGGATGGAGTTCTCAGATCTGGAGTAGCCTTAGATGGTGTGTGGTGATTCTCTCAAAAGGAAAAGACAGTAGTGGAAATGGAGATCCCAGCAGACTTTCCTGGAAGTCTCGCTGAAAACAAGAGCCCTGCCTATAGCTTGACCAAACACTAAATGGCATTTATTTTAGTGTTTCGATGCATAATACATATACTTTTTTCTGTTTTTCACTCGTGTTCATTTTTCTGAGGTGGTCTTGCTGGCCTGTAACGTAAGATCCTTCTGCTTAGGCTTCTGAGAGCTGGGGTCTAGGCTTGTTCCACTATACCATTCTAGTGTTCTCTTAAACTAGCTAGGAAGTGGGACAAGTTATTCCATAAACTCCCATTGTGTGCCTATAACTTGATGACAAGTCCCCAAGGTCTCATGGTATACCAGATTTGCTCTGTACACAGCTGTTCCTCTCCTGCCCGGGAGCTCATGCTCTGCATGCTGGGCTCAGGCAGGACGGGAGCAGCTTGCCATGTCAGCAGGCCTATACTGTTTGCTTCCTATTGACCTTTCTTGTCATTGTTCTCAAAATTGCATCTCTTGGGAATTTGACTCCCAGATTTGATTTTGTAAAACAGCTCAGTTGAGAAAGTGCTAGCCTAGAATCCTTGAGGTCTCAAAAACAAAAGCCAATGGGCTTTTTGATAATCCTGCAAAGATGGGTGTGGAGAGGGTCACAAGGCCCTCCCCTTCCCTCTCTCCAGCACCTTCTGCTAGCTGTGTGTACTTCTCCTCCATAGCATGTGTTCTCTGGAAGGACACATGATAGGAGACTGACAGGGGACTCCATGCTGCAGTCTCCTTAGGTCGTCATCCCTGTGTAAGACTTTTCACCAGTGAGGATATTTGGGCATCACCAATGTACCTGTAAGTAACCCCTGATCCATGTCTGTAAGTAAACCCAAAAAACACACTGGTCCCCTTGAGCTAGACATGGTCGGAACTGATTTCCTCTGTTGTCGGTTCCCCATCTGGGATGAATAGGCATTGTTCACTTCCATCTCCCTGGGGAAATTCATACCGTATACAGATGCAGGACGGTCAGCACAGCTCACTCTGAGTAGGCGTGCCTCATGGAGCCGAGGTGTGCCTTTAGGAAAGGAATATTGTTTTAAGCAAAATGCTGTGAGCTCGGTGCTATGAGGAGCTGCAGAGGTGGCTCAGAGAGAGAGATTGCTGCTCTTGCAGAGGACCTGGATTTGGTGTCCAGGTCTTGGAGGCTTAGAACCATTACTAACTCCAGTTTCAGGGAATTCAGTGACTTATGGTCTTCTTCATGGGCGCCAGGCAAGCACATGGTGGGCATATGTGCATGCAGACAAAGTAGTTATACACATAAAAAAATAATAATCTTTAAGAAAAAAACTGTAGCTGGATGGTGGTGGTGCACACTTTAATCCTAGCACTCAGGAGGCAGAGGCAGGTGGATGTGTGAGTTCAAGGCCAGCATGGTCTATAGTGCTAGTTCCAGGACAGCCAAGGCTGCACACACACAAAAGAAACTTTTTCCAAAAAAAAAAAAGGAGAATGAAAAATGCTTTTAAAAAATCTGGGTGATTAACAAAGCTACTGAGGACACAGCAGCCTCACACAGAACCCAGAACTGGGCCCTGCACAGCACTGCCCACAGAACCCAGAACTGGGCCCTGCACAACACTGCTCTGAGTCCAGAGGCCTCAGTTGCTTCAGCTCTGAGCATTTCCTTTTGTAAAAGTTTAAGTAACATAAAGGACTCTTAACACAACACATCTATAAACCATGGGCTTTCTAGCCCTCCCAAGTCTTCTAAGATAAAATACATTTCATTTCTTTGGTAAATGATGACAAATGTGATGTATTGACACTGTAAGTCACCACTGGTGGCACTTGTAATTTATGCCAGGTACCATGCCACTGCCTTTACCACTTGATCTCACCGAATTGCATAGAGGCCCTATGTATTGTATTGTATTTTATTTATTTATTTATTTATTTATTTATTTATTTATTTATTTATTTTGAGATTGGGTCTTCTGTAGCCCAGGCCTGCCTAGAGCTCACTATGTAGTGGAGGATAACTTTGAAGTCTTGATTCTTCTACTTCTCTCTCAAGACGCCTGTGTATAATACACGTCACTGGCGCTGTGAGAAGAGACAAGATGAGGTGCACAGCAGAGGATCCTGGGTGAGAGCAGCTCGCTCGAAGGTTATCTTGGACATGTTAATGTATACAGCATAGGCAGTGTGAAATGTGGCCATGGGGTTAGAAATTGGGTTTTTTCTTGAGGTTCATTGCTTACCTTGTAGCCAATAGTCTGGTGGTTAAGAGTCTGGGCTGGGGTTGAGCTATGTTTTGCCTTTTTCTAGTGGGCTCTGGGACTCTAGGTGGACCTGACAGCATTGCTTCTGTGTACACGGAGCTGAGACGCCTAAGATGAGCTACTGCATAGGCTTTGTGGCTTGGCCCTGAGGCCTCTGGCATTTAGTGTTGCCATCGCTGTCATTGTTCAGATTACAGACAGTTTTTCTTGTTTGCCTTCTATGGGTTTGTGACTCCAAAAAGAGTTGTGATGTCCTGAGGCTCTGAGTGTCCCATTTGCTACAGTCTAAAACCCGAGATACCCCTTGCCAGCCTGAGAGTGGCTCTTAAGTTCCTGGAGTGGCCCTTGGCTACTCCTTGAGTGTCAGCCTTTGGGCAGCTAGGTGGGTAGGCGGGGCTGGCATTTGTTGCATGGAGGTGTGTGCTCTTGACCTCGGTTCTTTCTGTTGTTTGTGCCCAGGTGGTAGAACCATGGATAGCTCCGCAGGAAGCAAGGATAGGCGAGAGGCTGGGGAGGACAATGAGGGATTCCTTTCCAAACTTAAGAAAATATTTACTTCCTGATACCCCTGCTGAGGTAGGAAAACTTGTGAGCTTTCTTCCGTGTTAACCTCTGAACTAATGTCTCTTCTGGTCACTTTAACTGACATCAGATTCCACCTCACTCTCCCCTCCCCCAGGAGGTGGGAGAGACGCCAACCAAAGATGTAGTAGATGTGGCCTCCTTTCAGTCCTTGGGGCCGAGCATGTGCTTAGCCAGCACAGGGTTGAGCAGGCTACAGTGGCCAGCCTCTTCATTTGAATTCAATTTAGATTCCTTCCAAGAGGTTAGATTTGGGACTGCCTCACAGCCCTCACTGTCGTTCCCAAGAGCTCTGTCCCTCTGTGGTGGGACCGACTTGCCCTCAGTTCAAAGGGCAGACTGTGGCGGAGCCAAGCCTAGAACTCAGTTCTCCTCCACCTCCCACCTGCTCTTCAGCACACTGTTCTGCCCAGCAGCATGGTGCTGTGCGTATTTGGGCCACTGAGGAATGATGTGTGTTTTCTGTGCCTGGAGACACACTGTTGTTATGCTTACTCAGGTCCTGGGGCTCTTGATCCTCAAAGCACAGCTATTCCCCAGGGATCAGCAGAGCCTCTCCCACAGGGATGTGTTCTGAGATGTGGAATCTAACTGTTTGTCTCCTTGCCTCAGGAAAACGGTCAACTGGAAACTAGATGGAGCAGCGGTCCCTCTCCGTGGCCAGGGCATCAGACACGGGAGGATCCCAGAACGGCAGCACTGAGCCCCTGCTTACAGATCCCTCTGAACCGCCTAGCAACAGCAAGACTATGAGAGAACACTTCTCTGCATAAAAGGTTATGCTGCCCTAGGCAGTGACGTAGGCCTTAGGCTGGACACTGAGACAGGTGGGAATAGCCTGTCCACTGGTAGGGGACTTGCTTCTTCTGGTTCAGGCAGGGAAAACACTTGGACTCTTCTTGCAGCACTAAAAATAACCCGGAATCGCATGTAGTAGAGCTGAAAGAATTAAAGACCCGTGCTTACAGCTTAAAATGAAGCTTTAAGCTGCACAGTGTTGTGAAGTGATTAATTTTCCTCTCAACAAACCTCATGGAAGTTCTGGAATATGTCCGTCCTGACAAGGGTCTTGTCTAGGACCAGGACAGCACATCCCAACAGCGCCATCTTCCTGTACAGAGTGAGGTGTCTGTCACACCCTTTGGAGCTTTTTTTTTTTTTTTTTTTTTTTCTTTGAAGGCAGTAAATAGCTAGGAAGTGGGATCTAGGCCCTGGGAGGCACACATGTGGGACACCTGGCAACAGCAAGTTCCACTTCACCTCGGATGGCAGCTCGCCTGCGGCAGACTCGGAGTGCTCTAGTAGTGTGTGTAGGTGTTTCTTGCCCTGTGGACCAAAGTGACCATGGTCATGTGGGGACAGCCTTCAGCCTCTGGAGACCCAGAGGTTTGCCAGACAGGGCTTGGTTTTCCGTTTTTACTGCTGACATTTGATTTCCAGTGTATTTAAATTACTCAGTGGTAAGGTTCATTGTCTTTTCCTGTGTAAATGTTAAATGACAATATCATCGGTGAAGGCCCTCCACAGTGCACAGAGCAACTTCATTTCCAGCCTCTGCTGGTTGCACACTGCAGTTTCTATGTGTTAAAGGTCCTCTGGAGCTAGTGTAAGACATAGGCTAATGAAGAACACCTTCTCTGTAGTTTCTTTCTTTTCATTTATAATTTACAGAAGTAAAGCATTTATTAGTGTCTGATTTAAGAATGTAAAGTGATTCTGTATCAATGTAAATAAGATGATCTACTACAAAAGATATTTAAAACCAAAATTGTGGTCATTTCTTCTTTGAGAGTTCAAATTAGCTTCTGTAGGCTGCCCAGCAGGGGCAACAGGAGAGTCAGCTGGCGGCATCATTTCCCGAGCAGGCCCTTTCTTTCCTGAGATAGAGTTCCTGGGTGAGCTTGAGCCCACTGATTGGCAAGCCCTGCTGAGATGTGTACATGTGTTCCCTGTGCCCTGCTGACTGTTCTGTTCCGCCTCAGTGTTTCTCAGTCTTTGTTTTACTATGTAGTCCAAGCTGGAACTCCTGATCCCACTGCCTTCACTCCCCAAGTACTAGGAACACAGATGTAACCCACCATGTCTCTAAAAATATTCTTTGTTAAGTTCTTGTAAAAGTAGTAGCTGGAAATGAACCCAAGACCTCAGGCTTGCTAGGCAAGTGTTCTGCCCCCGAGTTATATTCCCTCAGCAACATTTTCCTATATTACACTTAAAAGACAGTATGTGTGGGTATTGTAAGTTCAAGACCAGCCTAGTGTAGAGTAAATTCCTGAACAGCCAGAGCTACACAGAGAAACCCAGTCTTGAAAAACAAAACAAAGAATCTCCTGAAATTGGACCTGGCAGAATGGCTCGGTGGGTAGCAATGCTAGCAAGCCTGATGAGCTAGGACCCAAATGTGGGAGGAGATCCAATTCCTGCAGGCTTATTTTTGCTTATTGTCATCTGAATATGGTGGCGCATGCCCTTAATCCCAGTACTTGAAGGCAGAGTCAGGCAGATCTGTGAGCTTGAGGCTAGCCAGGTCTACATAGCAAATTTCAGACCAGCCAGGGCTATATACCACAACACCACCTTAATAAGCACATATGGCTTTGCTTACTGTACTTTTAACTAGCCCAGGCTCCCAGCAGAGCCTTCATGGCTTTTGAGATGAGCAGAGAGATATGGCATGACTCATTGGGCTAGGCGGGGAGAGACTGGGAAAGCTGATGAGTAGAAATGACTCAGGAGTAACATTCTGTTACCTCGAATACAGACCAACATTTCTTCTCAATAAAATGTCTAGTGCTGTCTGCAGAGTGGACCAGGTAATACACTAGACACAGGATGCAACAGCAGTGGGGTTAGCACCCTTCTCAGGAAGGCCTAGGGCTCAGGCTGGGAGGAGGCTTGGAAAAAGAAGGTAGGTCTGTTGGCTAGCACATAATTATTACCACGCTGAGGCCGCCTCTCAGTCAGGTGGCATCTAGAGAAGGAAGCCTCATGTCCAGATCTAGTTTGTGTTCACTTCTACACATAGCTCCTGGGGGGTTAGTTCTCAGACTTCTTTGTGGCATCTGAACTGGAATCAGGGTACAAAGTACTTGAAAATGACCAGGCAGCCAGGGTGGTAGTGCATGCCTTTAATCCTAGCCCTTGGACATTAGAGGCAAGTGGATCTCTTGATTTCAAGGACAACCAGGGCTACACAGAGAAACCCGCATGCTGTCGAGGAGCTGGCAGGTGGTAGGTGTCCACTCTGGACCTTGATTTTGGCAGACTTTTCCAGGTTTAGATGATACTGGCATTAAGACAACCTGTTGTAAGCCGGGCAGTGGTGGTGCATGCAGAGGCAGGCAGATTTCTAGTTCGAGGCCAGCCTGGTCTACAGAGTGAGTTCCAGGACAGCCCGGGCTATACAGAGAAACCTTGTCTCAAAAATTAAAAAAAAAAAAAAAAAAAAAGACAACCTGTTGTGTCTTCCTGACCCAGTGGGAAGTGACCTCACTTGTTATTGTATTTTCCCTCTACTCTTCTGGGACAGCTCCTCCCCGCCCACAGATTTCAGTATGGTTATTACCTTCTGAGGTCAGGCCTGTCCTCACAAATTGGTCTTCTCCCTAAACTTCTAAGTTTTTCTTTTCTTTTGTGCTGGGGATGAAACCTAAGGTCTTGTGCATCCATATTCTACATCTTAATTTTACACACAGCCCTAACCCCTGTCTTACTAGTCACCTGCTATTTCCATCTGTTCTTTGCACTTTGAGGTCTTTAATCTATCTCTCTATCTTATCTATCTATCTATCTATCTATCTATCTATCTAACTATCTATCTATCTATCTATCTATCTATCTATCTATCTATCTATCTATCTATCTATCTGTGTGGCTTTCCTACTAAATAACTTCCTCAGCTAGGCGGAAGAGGAGCACACCTTTAGTCCCAGCACTGTGGAGGCAGAGGCAGGCAGTTCTCTTGAGTTCAAGGCCATCCTGGTCAACAGGGCAAGTTCCAGGGCAGCCAAGGCTACACAGCAAAAAAGGAAAAAAGTTTCCTCAAGGCAGACAGCATAACTTTTGTATGTTTATCCCATATTTTAGGTACGGCACAGTAAATTATGCCTCAGTCAAGAGTCTACGGTAGATGAACCTGATGGGACCACTGTTCCTTTCCCTGCTAGAGGCATCTGATGTCAGGAATTGACAGCAAAAAGACAGTGTGCTAGTGGTTAGAAAAACCCGGGGCTGGAGAGATTGCTCAGCGGTTAAGAGCACCAACTGCTCTGCCAGAGGTCCTGAGTTCAATTCCCAGCAACCACATGGTGGCTCACAACCATCTGTAATGGGATCTGATTCCCTCTTCTGATGTGTCTGAAGACAGTTACAGTGTACTCATATACATAAATAAATATTTTTTTTTTTTTTTTTTTTTTTTTTTGGTTTTTCGAGACAGGGTTTCTCTGTGTAGCCCGGGCTGTCCTGGAACTCACTCTGTAGACCAGGCTGGCCTCGAACTCAGAAATCCTCCTGCCTCTGCCTCCCAAGTGCTGGGATTAAAGGCGTGCGCCACCACTGCCCGGCAATAAATATTTTTTTAAAAAAGCCCATACATAGGTGGAAATTCACAGAGGTGTCATGAAATCTCAGCAAGTGATTTGGATTTTCTGGGCTTTTGTTATTCCCTTTGAAAGGCTTTGAGCTAAGCTGACCTATCATTCATGCAAGTCTTTGCCCCTGGTGACATTACCTCAAGTCCACTCACTGGCCCATGACTCTGCTCTTCCCGTTTGTCTCTTTAAAGGGTGTGTTGTATGCTTGTGTACCTGTGTCTGTGGGTGCACATGTGTGCAGGTGAACATGCATGGCCAGATTGGTGTTGGATGTCTTTCTCTATTACTCTTCACCTCATTTTTTGAGACAGGTCTCAGAACCTGCAGCTCACTGATTCAAGCAAGACCAGCTGGCCAGTGAGCTCCAGAGATCTTCCTGTTTTCACTCGTCCATCTCTGGGATCACATGCCCTCATCTGCCCTTTAAAGTGGGCACCAGGAATCTGAACTCACAGCATCATGCTTGCTCAGGAAGCACATTACTGACTTAGTCAGCTCCCTAGCCCCATATTTAAAAAAAAAAAAAAAATCCAAAACCATTTTAAGATTATTTCTGGCTTGACAACACCTGTTGAGAGTTCTGGTAAAGAACAGGAAAAGGACAAGCGTCCTGGTCTTCTCTTATATTATTAGTTGTAGTATGGATACTTTAGTAAATCCTGGCACAGGGTTCTTATCCACCCTTGACCATTTACACTCCCGGATGAAAGACACACACACAGCCTTGTATTTTAGTATGCCTTAAGCAGCACAGTAGCTGGGCCTAACCTCCCTGCTGTTAGAATCCACCTCCCACCCAGAACTCTGAGTCACTACTTACTAGTTTCTAAGTTCTGTCTTGGCTGCTCCTGACCCAGCTGAGCACCCGTCTGGGCCACGTTCTCTTGGCCTTTTTACATGATGGCTCTGGTTTCTCCCTCCTGCACACCCTCCTAAGGCATGGCTCCTCTCTCCTCCTTCCTCAAGGTCTCACGTCTGTCCAGAAACCTAAACCCTACCTCTCTCTTCTCCCCAGCTATTGGCTGCTGGCATCTTTATTTACCAGTCAGAATTAACTGGGGGCAGGTTTCCAGAAGCTCCTTGCTGACTCCAACTCTTGGAGGCCATCACTTAGCATTAAAATACAAGCTGTGTTAGACCAACCTCCTACAGTTAGTCTGTCCTCAATTCGGAATGGATGCACAGGTGCCCTCAGTGTCTTTGGCCTTGCCTGCCTGAGAGTATTCAGGGTTGTCAGAGGCATTGCTGGTTGCTGCCTGATTCCCTGTGCATGCACACTCTCAGGGTTGAGGTGGAGTAAGTACTTCATTACTTTAAACATCAAGTAAGCCTGTGCCTGCTACTCTGGTTCCCGTGCTCTCAGGGCCCATTCCATGCAGCTGCCTCTCCGGCTTGCCTCCCACAGACACACTTCCCACAGACAGACAGATAGATGCCTTTTCTTTTGGAAACCATCTGTGAGAACAATGGTTTTATTTGGGGGGTGGGGGGAACAAACCACAGAACTGTACACAAGAAAGAGTGTTGTGTTTGTTGTCCCCACATGAATGCTTCAAGGTCACAGCTGTGCAAAGTCCCCTTTGTGCTGCTCCAGCCACTGGTCCAGTGTCTGGGCTTTGGGGTTGAGTTGCAGAGTCAGATCAATGTTCCGGTCAGGTTTCAGGGCATAGAAACGGAACATGTTGGCCAAGTCTTGAGCCCCCTGGAAACCAAGCTTCTCGTATTCCTCAGGAGTTGTCTGGAAACAGAGAATCCACCATGCCTGTTTCCTCTATGGCCTTGGTGATGCCAGGGAAAATTAGCATCCTCTGGAGTCCCAGAAAGCCAGGGTAGGCTAGGTATCATCCAACACTATGTTGGCCCTGAAGCCACTAACTCAAGTCCTCACTGTAAGCCACACGAACACTTCCAACTAGAAAACCAGAAGCACGGGAAACCAGAGCGCTCACTGCCACCTGACACCATCAGTCTAAAGGCTGCTCTCTCAAGGTCATGAGACGAAAGCCGTAGGCGCCTCTCAGAGCAGAAACCAATACTATCGTTTTCTTGTTGAAAAGCAAAAACTATTCCTATTTTCCTCTGAAACCCAATCTGGACTCTCGTGCTCCTCCGTATTCATGGCTTAGTACTACTTCTTTTTAAGGCCACATGGCCTTTTTCATTTGCCCCCCACCCCCACCCCAGATGGCTGTCCTGGAACTCACTCTGTAGACCAGGCTGTTAGCACATACACATAAAAATTTTAAAAGCCTCTGGTGGTGCACCCCTTTAATCCCAGAACTTGGGAGGCAGAGGCAGGTGGATCTCTGAGTTAGAGACTAGCCTGGTCTACCCATTGGGTTCCAGGATAGCCAGGGCTGTACTGAGAAACCTTGTCTTTAAAATAAATTTTTTTAAGAAGGAAGCTCTGTCCATTATTATATTTAATTCTCACAGCAACACCTGAAAGTGATACCATCAGTACACCTGTTTATAGGTGAGAGACGGGTCGTGGAATGTGCCCAAGCTCCCGTGCTAGCTTCGGGGCTGGAACCGGGTTCTGAAGCCCAGGATCGGCTCCCCAGACCCCACTTCCCGCTGATGTTCTGCTTGGTTCTGTGTGAGAGCTTTGTGGGTGACTTAAATGTCTTGTTCCCAGAATGCTTTTAATGAACAGGTTTTAGATTCATAACAAGGAGAAACATTAAGAACAGTGTACCCAGAGGGCTGGACAGGAATCGTGAGGGTCAGCAAAGAGGACAAAAGGTATAAGGGCCAGGCTTGTCTTCTCTATCATCCCTTTAACACCCGTCCTGCGGAGGGGACTGGCAGACCCTCTGATTTCAGCCCTCTTTTTTTTGTTGTTGTTGTTTTTTTGAGACAGGGTTTCTCTGTGTAGTCCTGGCTGTCCTGGAACTCTCTCTGTAGACCAGGCTGGCCTCGAACTCAGAAATCCGCCTGCCTCTGCCTCCCAAGTGCTGGGATTAAAGGCTGCACCACCACCGCCCGGCTGATCTCAGCCCTCCTTAACTTGACTCATACTGATCCTTCTTCCTGGAAACCAGTCCCCTTGGTCAAAACTAAACCATAACTTTTACCCTGACTTTTAAGTGCCCAGAAGCAGTATGACATTAATTGTCCATGAGCTTAGATTTAACCCTTGCTCTGAGGGGTGGGAAGCTCTGGATGACTGGTTCTCAGTCCTCCTAATGCTGCATCTTTAATTCTGTTACTCATGGTATGGTGACGCCTCCCCCCAACCATAAAATTATTTTCCTTGCTACTTCATAACTGTAATTTTGCTGTTATGAATTATAATGTAAATATCTGATATATAGGATATCTAATAAGTAATGTCTGTGAAAAGGTCTTTCCATCCTTCCCCAAGGGGCCAAGGGCTGCAGGGTTAACTATCATTGCTCTAGATAGCCCTTTCTTACCCCCAGAAGACCCCTGTGGGGGCCAGAGAGATGGTTCAGTAAAAGCACCTACTGCTAAGTCTGATGACCTAAGTTTGGTCCCCAGGACCCATGAGGCAGAGGCAGAGAGCTGACTGTCATTAGCTGTCCTCTGCAGAAACACTGAGTCACATACATGTACATATGTACACATGAATTTGCACATAAAATAATTGAAAAAAAAAAAACCCAAAAACCAAAAACCTAGCCAGCAGTAATGGCACACATCTTTAATCTCAGAACTCAGGAGACAGATCCCTGTGAGTTCCAGGACAGCCAGGGTTACATAATAAGACCCTGTCTCAAAAACAAAAGAAAACAAAAACCCCAATACCAAAACAGAACCAAACAAGAAAACCTTTGGGGAGTTAGGGGAATCCTGCAAGGGCTGACGTGTCACAGCTCTGGGGAGGGAGGAACCCACCTTGGCATGACGCACAGTCTTGCCAGTGTGCTTGCTGAGCAAAGCGGCATATTCCTCTGCGGTGTGCCTGCAGGTACTGAGCCCGATGTTCCGCCCTACGTACTCTTCTGGCTTCTTCAGCAAGCTGAGCACCACGGGACCCAGGTCACTCACAGACATTCCATCCATGGGGACATCACCCATGGGCAAGTCTGTGAGAACAGAGAGGTTTTCCCAGCAGCCCAGTTCTCTGGGTATCCACACATATCAGTGTTGGTCTTTGTGTGGTGCCAGTGGTCTGTCATTTTCTGGGTGGGCAGGACTCCTGCATCCTCAGAGGTGATATTCATAGACAGCAAAGAGTGGCCAGCCACCACCAGCCCTTCCAGCTTTGCCTTTGGTACATCCTGCTCTATCTAATCCACTGACCAACTGGCAAGACACAAGCTGGCTGAGGTTCCTTTGAAGCTGGGCCAGGGCATCCTGTTCGTTTACAAACTGGCCAGCAAGCATCATTCACATCCTCTGCTTCCTCTTCTGAGAACAGTAATAACCCTGGCTGGTTTTCTCATTCCTCCAGGGGACCAGTGTTAAACCATTTTACAGAATGTGAAGTCAAGGCCTACCTAGATGACATGCCTAGTCTCCAGCCTAATGTTAGGGAGCCTGGGCTTAGACCCAGAGTGACCTGATGACAATTCCACTTTAGGCTACAGCTGATACTCCATATGCTGAGAACTGTGTTTCACTGTGTGGGGTAGGGCACTCACCCAGCAAGAAGCTCTTTCCGTCTGAAGCTTTCTGGGGCAGGAAATAGGAAAGGAGGTTCTGGAAATAGCAAGGCAGCCGCACACTGGTCATGGGAACACCGATGTCTCGGAAGTATTCCTCCACCTCCCCTTTGCCGTCAAAGTGTCCTGCGGCCAGCCTCCCAGCAGTCAGCTTCCTGATGTTCTCCAGGCCACTGTACACTACGTAGTGGAGGCCCAAGCGTTTGGCTAGATCAGCTAGAAGCTTGCCCTGGTAATCAGGAAAGGAAAGGCCACAAGGGTAAGAGCAAGGGCATGAGTCTCTGATCCTCTTCCTCAGCTCTGGAGCAACATTCATGTACAACACTACACTAAGCTTGCAAACTCTAGGGTCACCTTTAAACTCATGGGTTTTCTAGGGAAAAGTGAGCCAAGTGGTGAAGCCAGGAAGATCAGGAGTTCAAGGCTAACCTCAGCTACATGAGACCATGTCTAAAAAAAATTGTAAGATTTGAGACAGAGCAGGTCTGCCTTGGGAAAGGCACAGAAGCCGTTTTGATGTGCATATCCATGGCCTGTGTGACCAGAGAGCTCAGCTGACACCATTGGAGAGCTCAGAGCCATCTTTGGAGAAGATACAGCTTCATGGTTGAGCATATGGGCCACTTGGTTTCATCTGGGCTGAGATGAACGAACTTCTGTGTGACCTAGGACAAGTGGTAACTCCACTGTTTAATAAACAGTGGTCTATGTCTTTAAAGTTGGGGGTATATAACTGCATCCCTCCAGAAGATCTGCCTATACCTTACCCCTGCAAAGTTGTAAATGTGACTTGATATGGGGACAGGGTCTTTGTAGGTAGCATTAAGAGTTGAGATTTGATCATCTTAGATTAATCACATGACTCCTAAATCCAAAATAAATATTCTCCTAAGAGAAGTGAGCTAAGGGCCTGGAGTGGAGGCTCATCAGTTAAGAGGTCTCGCTGTTCTTCCAGAGGACCCAGATCCATTTCCCAGCACCCACACAGCAGCTCACAAGTGTCTGCAACTCCACTTCCAAGGGATCTGATGCCCTCTTCTGGCCTCTGTGGATACTGCATGGAAGTGGTACACAGACATAAATGCAGGCAACACACCTGTGGTGATTTGAATGAGGACAGCCCCCGTAGGCTCATATATTTGAATACCTGGCCCTACTGTTTGAGAAGAATTAAGAGGTGTAGTTTTGTTGAAGAAGGTGTGGCACAGGGAAAGAGCTTTCGAGTTTCAAAAGCCCAACCATTCCTTATGCATACCTTTCCAGTGCCATGCCTGCCTGTCTGTTGCCATGCTTCTAGCCATGATGATCACGGACTCTAACCCTCTGGAACTGTGAGCCCTGGTAAACGTTTTTTGTTTTGTTTTGTTTTGTTTTTTTAAATTTAGTTACCTTGGTTATGGTTTCCCTTTACTGTAACAAACAATACCATAAATATAAAGTTAAAATAAATAAATAGTGATTATCATCATCATCTTCATCATGATGCTGGCATGGTGGCATATGCCTATAGTCCTAGCATTCAAAATCACAAGTTCTAGTCCCACTTGGGCTATATAGCAAGACCTGGCCTCACTCCTCCCTACCAGAATAAAACACAAGAAGAAGCCATGAGAATATGGAGGCAGATATTGGTGTGACACAGCCATAAGCTTAGTGACACCCAGAGCCACAGAGGCTGGAAGCACTGGGGAAGCACTTCTCCTCAAGCTCCAGAAAGGACTGTGATCTTGCTGACACCTTAACTTCGATCTCCTGCTTTTAGAACTGTGAGATGACTTCTGTGGTTTTGAACTACCTGGAGTATAGTTATCATGGTCCCAGAGAGCTCACGAGGGTTTCCCAGGATTAAAGAGACAAATCTGTTTCAACCAGCTCTTTGTCCCAAGTGCTGTGGTACATAAGTGGTTTATACGTAAGTGGTTTATCCCCGCAGGGGTCCATGAACTAGGTAGAGGGTGTGTCCTCCATCAAAGTTTGGAAAAGAGCAGGGCCTGCAGTACTTGGCACTTCTGGATCAATTGGGGTCCCCAGGCCTTGTCTAGGACACACTAAACCACGCCCTGGCCTCCTCTCACTTACCTGCTGCACTTCTCGGTCCTGGCTGCACTTCTCCCAGTAATTGGTCACAATGAAGGTGGCATGAGCTCCAGTCAGGGCCTGCTCCATGCTAGCCGCATCGTCCTGGTCTCCTCGCACTACCTCAGCACCTTGCTGCTTCAGTTCTTTCGCGGCCCTCTGCTCAGGATTCCTTGTTACCACTCGAACCCTAAATGTCCCATCTTCCAGCAATGTCCGTGCCACTGAGCCACCTTGGGCACCTGTAAAGAGTCAAACCATCTCTCACCAGCCATAGTCAGAGTGAAAGAAGTGTAGAAGGGACTCCACCAAAGCAAGCCTGCCCAAGAAAAACGACGTCTCCTTAAACTGTCTTTAGGTTTTCTATATTTTGGGGGAAGTTAGTCGGTTTTGTTTTAAAACAGAATCTCCCTGTGTGCCCTGGCTGTAGCCTAGGCTGGCACTGAACTCACTAAATTTTTTTGTTTTGTTTTGTTTTGTTTTTTTGAGACAGGGTTTCTCTGTGTAGTCCTGGCTGTCCTGGAACTCACTCTGTAGATCAGGCTATCCTCAAACTCAGAAATCCACCTGCCTCTGCCTCCCAAGTGCTGGGATTAAAGGTGTTCGCCACCACTGCCCAGCTAACTAGATTTTTACTTAGAGACTTTGAACTCTTTCTTCTCTAGGCTCATTCTCCAGAATGTTGGGAATACAGGATCCACACAACACGCCTTTTGCCTTTTTTTTTTTTTTTGAAAGATTTCTTTCTATTTTATGTGTATGAGTGTTTGCCTGTATGTGTGTCTATGTAGCATATATGTGCCTGGTTTCCACGGAAGCCGGAAGAGGACTTAGATCTCTTAAAACAAGAGTTGCAGTCAGCTGAGAGCTGCCTTACATGGTGCTGGGAACTGGTCAGGCCTTCTCTAAGTGGCTCTTGACTTTAAAATGTATAATCCGGGCTGGAGAGGTGGCTCAGTGGTGAAGAGCACTGACTGCTCTTCCAGAGGTCCTGAGTTCAATTCCCAGCAACCACATGGTGGCTCACAACCATCTGTAATGGGATCTGAAGTCCTCTTCTGGTGTGTCTGAAGACAGCTACAGTGTACTTATATAAAAATAAATAAATAAGTCTTTTAAAAAATGTGTAATTCGCCGGGCAGTGGTGGTGCAGGCCTTTAATCCCAGCACTTGGGAGGCAGAGGCAGGCAGATTTCTGAGTTCGAGGCCAGCCTGGTCTACAGAGTGAGTTCCAGGACAGCCAGGACTACACAGAAAAACCCTGTCTCGGAAAAACTAAAAAAAAAAAAAAAAAAAGTGTAATTCAATCCCAAGCCCCCCCCACAATAACAAAGGAATAAAATACATAATAAAATGTTTTTAATATAATAGCTAAATTACAAAGCCATTTTATTCTAATTCTGCAACTCTGTGTCCTCACCCCCAAAGAAGCCTCATCTCCATTAAGAGTCATTCTCTAAGGGCATGGTGGCCCATGCCTTTAATGCCAGCACTTGAGGAGCAGAGGCAAATCTCTTTGAGTCTGAGGCCAGGCTGGTCTACAGAGCCAGTTCCAGAACATCTAAGCCTACTAGAGAAATCCTGTCTCAACAAAACAAAACAAAACAAAACAAAAAAGTGTTCAATAAAACTTTTTAAAAATATAAAGGATACAGATACACGTGTGCTAATAGCTAGAAATGTCGATGTGGGCCAGTGAGATGGCTCAGCAGGCAAGGGTGCTTGCAGCAGCCAAGTGTGACCACATGGACCTTCATGTGTGCACTCACAGAGTACAAATATATCAAAAAAAAGTAGACTAATCTCAAACTGACAGAAGCCAGTCACCAAAGGCCACAAATGTGATTCCATTTGCATGAAAGTCAACAGGGCAAAACCCCACGTAAATCAGTGGTTGACAGGTTAATGGAAGGGAAATGGGAGAATGACTCTCTTGTTGGTTTTGTTTCTTCTTTATTTAAGGCATGGTTTCTCTGTGTAGTCCTGGCTGTCCTGGAACCCACTCTGTACACCAGGTGGGCCTTGAACTCACAGAGATCTGCCTACATCTGCCTCTTGAATGCTGGGATTAAAGGCATATGTCACCACCACCCAGCAGTTTTATTTACTTTTATTATGTGTCAGTGTTTTGCTTGCATGTATCTGTACCATGTGCAGTGCCTGAGGAGGCCAGAAGAGGGTGTTGGATTCCCTGGAATTGGAATTACAGATAGCTGTGAGCAACCAGGTGGGGTTGCTGGGAACCAAACCCAGGACCTCTACAAGAGTAACAGATGTCCTTCCTCTGAGCCATCTCTCCAGCCTCTTTTTATAACATTTTCTAATCAGGCAGTGGCCAGTATATCTGCCGTGTCAACTACTCTAGAGGCTGATGGGGGAGGGCAGTTTGGACCTCAGGATTCTATAGCCAGCCTGCTTGTATGACACTATCCAGGAATGGAAAATTGGGCCAAGTATGGGGGCCCATACCTCTAATCCCAGTACTCATAAAGCAGAAGTAGGTGATCTCTGCAAATTCAAAGCCATTTTGGGCTACAAGATGAGTTCTGGACTAGCCAGAGCCACAAAGTGAGACTGTGCCTCAAAACACCAAAAGCAAAAGCAAAACTGGGTTTTTTCCCCCAACTGTACTATAGGGGTGGGGGCGGGGCACAGATCAGTGGTAGAGTGCCTGACCTGTGAGGTCTTGGGTTCTATCTCCAGCACCACAATCACTTAAAGCCCCAACAGTGAACCACAGCCATAATTGAGGTGAGAAAGCAGGGTCAGAAGCTGCAGGCTATGAACCATGGAGTGGCTATGGGCAAAGGCTCAAGCCTAACACTTAAGTGCCATCTCTGGGACCTGCATGGTGGAAGGAGAGAACCAAATTTTTCTGCACTTTCACCTTCACAAGTGCTCAGTAGCAATGTGCACACCCGCAACATAAATAAAATTTAATAACACATATTGTAGTAAGTCCCAGGCTATCCAGGCTACCCTAATGAGGTCTTGTCTTGAATAATAATAATATACACACGACCCTTTTCAAAATAAAAATAAGTAATGGGGCTGGGAAGACGGCTTTGCAATTTAGTCTGCTCTTACAGAGGACAAAGGTTTGATTCCCTGTACTCATATGTGAGCAGACAATCATAGCTCTAATTCCAGGGGATCCAATATCCTCTTCTAGCCTGGTCAGGCACTGCACACACGTGGTGCATAGACAGACATACATACTCGGAAAACACCTACACACAAAATAAGGAACAGCCTCACTACCACCTCGGTTCAGAAGTTCAGTATGTACTTCACAGCCCTTGCCCAGTATTCAGGAAGCCCTAGGTTTAACCATCAGCGCCTGGAAAAGTAAAAAAAATTTTTTTTTCTCTATTGGAAAGGAAAGTTGGTAGAGTAGGTGGAGAGGTAGGTGGAAGCAAAGTAGCATGCTGCTGACTGAAAACGTGGTCTGTTTACATTTATTCTGGTACGAAACCAAGGAAACTTGTCATCTAGGGGCGGAGAGGGGAAAAAAATTCAATTTCGGTATTTTGTGTGAAACGAGGCGCACACATATGGAAGTCGCTCTGTAGACCATCTGGCCTTGAACTTTCAGAAAGCCTCCTGCCTCTGCTTTCAGAGTCCTGGGATCAAAGGTGTGCGACTCCACGCTTGCCCATATATATTTAGTTGAATATATATATTCAAAACCAATCTGCTCTCAGGTTTTGCCGCCCCCAGCCACCCATATGTATGAGAACCACAGCCGTTCTTCCTACAAACAAGGGTCTGGAGGCCTCGGCTCTGCAGACCTTCCCAGGCCTGGCTAGCTCACCTGTGGCTCCAAAAACCACCACCAGTTTCTTATCAGCCATGGGGTCCATCCAGAGCCCAAAGAGCGCGATCCCAAGAGGCCTGGGGTGGCAGAGTTGGCGAAGGGCAGGATCTCCACCCCGAGATGTCCGGTCCCAGAAAACCTTCCGAGATCCTGTCTGGCAATACCCAGTGCCAAGTCCCCAAATCACAAATCGAGTGACAAAAGCTGAGACAAGGGGCTGAGAATGGGATTTGGCGGGATCCACGGGCCTACAGCAGATCCACTAAAGCGGGGGGATGCAGTTCTGTGCAAGCAGTCAGCCCTTCCAGGATTCTCCTCTACCCTAACAGATCCCCTTCCGGCCGGGCCATGAGTGTGGCCAGCCGGTTGCCAAGCTTCCACGGGGGCGCCGGCGGTCCTGGTCCTGACCCTGCTCTTGCTCATGCAACCCGCGCCAGATATTCCGATGGTTCCTCCCTTCACGCTCTGGGTGCTTCTGAGTTTAAGCGCCTTGGTGAACGCTGTGGCCTAAGTGTGCAAGTCCGTTTTTTTGTTTTTGTTTTTTTTTTTTTTTGCCCAAGTGCACGTGGTGGCTTGTGTCTGACTTGGGGGAAGCAGGTGGGGTTTCTGCTAGACAGAAAACCTGTCTCAGCCTTGCGAGCGCTAGGGTTAGAGATATTAATTACCATGCTTGGCTGACTATATCTACATTATGTAAAACATTGACCTATATTCATAAAATGCTTTGGTATTATTTATTATTACAATTGCCATTATTATTATTACTATTATTATCATTATTATTGACGATATCCATCATGTAGTCATCTGGCCTGGAAGTTGATATGTAGACCAGGCTCTGCCTTTCCAGAGCTGGTGCCACACCTGGCTTGGTTACTATTTTAATAAATACATGAGAATCTATCTTCTTTTGCACGTATTGGCTGTCACCTAAATGCTTTTAACCCTCTGAAGCTATCTGTGCAATTCCTTTGTATGTCTGACTAACTTTTGTAGGAACTGTAATTTTTTTTTTCCTTTTTTGAGACAGGGTTTGTGTATCCCTGGCTGTCCTGGAACTGCTCACTCTGTAGAATGAAGCTGGCCTCAAACTCACAGAGATCTGCCTGCCTCTGGCTCCCAAGTGCTGGGAATAAAGGCATGTGCCACCACCGTCCAGCTCTTTTTTTTTTTTAAGACAAGTGAGATTTATATTCAACTCACACTTGGATGTGTCTTATCAGTCCTCTGAAAAGTTACTGCTGAGTGGGACGCACCAACCATTTTCCAATCCTTAATCTGTCTCATGTCAAACTCCTCCTCAGGATCTTCTCCAGAGCATGCACGCATGCATATATATTTGGGGGCGGGGGGCAAATGCCAACTTTATTTCATAAACACTAGGAAGACGGGCTGGTTGGGGGACCACGGGTACACAGCTGTACACAGTCACCATCAGCAGCTCACTCCCCACACTGCCCCACTGCCCATGATGCCCAAGCAGACGCCACAGAACAAGTTGGACAGACCGACTGTGAGGCCAGCCCCAAACCCTGGGGTCAGTAGCAAGGCTCCGCCATGTTGCTGATGACAATTGCCGTGACGATGTCATAGATGGCCTCTGCTTCACAGAAGATAATGCTAACCAAGTTCTTGGTCTTGATTCTGGGGGCTTTCACCCCACTCCCAATGATGGAAGAGCCGGGAATACAGATTCCCCAGGCTGCTCCAACCACACACAGAGAAATCGCTAGGCCATGCCGGGCGGTGGGCGGTGGTGGCGCACACCTTTAATCCCAGCACTTGGGAGGCAGAGGCAGGCGGATTTCTGAGTTCGAGAGTTCGAGGCTAGCCTGGTCTACAGAGTGAGTTCCAGGACAGCCAGGGCTATACAGAGAAACCCTGTCTCGAAAAAAAAAAAAAGGAAATCGCTAGGCCAACGCCCAGATTTGACCACATGAATGGAGAGGTTTCCGTCAGGAACCATGACACATCAATGAGAAAGCCCAGGTCAAAGATTGTGTAGCAGATTCTCATGACGATCATACAGGGCCAGAAGGCCACAAAGATCCCGAGGTAGAGCAACTCCAGCCCCTTCATGGCAGCAGCGACAGCAGGGGTCGGACGGGTGGGACCTGAGCTTAACTGCATCCACCATCCTGATTCAACTCCCTCATTCCCACCTGAGACCCTCTCCCTCTCCCTGGGCTCAGAAGTCATGCTTATCCTCTCCTGCCTAGCCATAGGCTGTTCAGTTCTTTATTTAACCAATCAGTAGGTGGTAGAGAATAATATTTGACAAAATACGGAGTCATACCAAAGTCGAGACTGTAACTAGATCTCTGGGCACAGGAATCAGACTAAGAATACATAGTGCATAGAAACATCCCCCAGCATAGCTCAGCGAGAGAGCTTGTTCAAAATCTAAAATTCCATCTCCAACACAAAGCCAAACCAAAACTTTAATAGTTAAAGAAGTAAGTAATTTTCTCCAAAATGTTATTATGCTTGGCAAACACTGTATCCTTGAGCTACGTCTCCTCCAACTTGCTCCTCTACAACACACAGAAAGGCTTAAGGAACTGTGTCATAAGTACCCAGCTGTGTATCACTGCAGTCTGCAATCCTCAGCCTCTACATCCTCTTCATCAAAACATGTCTATCAATCCAGTCTGCTTGTCCTCCTTTTATAAGATTTTATAAAATTTTATTTATTTATTTATTTATTTATTTATTTTTGGCTTTTTTTTTTTTCGAGACAGGGTTTCTCTGTGTAGCCCTGGCTGTCCTGGAACTCACTCTGTAGACCAGGCTGGCCTCGAACTCAGAAATCCGCCTGCCTCTGCCTCCCAAGTACTGGGATTAAAGGCGTGCGCTACCACTGCCCGGCAATAAAATTTTATTTATAAGATATATTTGTATTATTTTTAATTACGTCTGTGTGTGTGTGAGTATGTGCACATGAAGCAGATGCCCTCAAAGTCCAGAGGACTTAAATTCCCCCTGCAACTGGAGTTACAGGTAGTTGTGAATGTCAGGAGGTAGGCCCTGGGAATCAACTCCAGTCCCCTGCGAGAGCAGTACCACCTCTCCAGGGCTGAGAGGCACACACACACACACACACACACACACACACACCCCTGCTTCTTTTTGTTTTTTTGAGACAAAGTTTCTCCGTATAGCCTTGGTTGTCCTGGAACTCACTCTGTAGACTAGGCTAGTCACAACTTAGACATCTGCCTGCCTCTGCTTCCTGAGTGCTGGGATAAAAGGCTTGGGCCACCACAGCCTGGTTCCATCTTACTTTTTAAGAAGTCATTTGTGTTCCTGTGTGTGCTTCTTTGTGCGTGTGTGTGCGCACATGCGTGTCACATGCATTCACAGGGCAGGGCTCAACCTCGTTATCTTTAGTAGCAGAAGCAATCTACTTTCTTTAGGGGCAGGGCATAGGCTTACTTATTTGCCTGGTTCTTTTTTTTTTTGTTTTTTTTTGTTTTTTTTTGTTTTTTTGTTTTTTTGTTTTTTTGTTTTTTTCGAGACAGGGTTTCTCTGTGTAGTCCTGGCTGTCCTGGAACTCACTCTGTAGACCAGGCTAGCCTCGAACTCTTGAACTCAGAAATCCGCCTGCCTCTGCCTCCCAAGTGCTGGGATTAAAGGCGTGCGCCACCACCGCCCGGCTGCCTGGTTCTTGATAATAAGGCTAATATGATTTTCCAGGAAGACAATCCCTAGAAACCCTAGAAGCCCTAGAGAGTCACCTGTCCCTGCTAACACCATGATTACAAGTGTGCTACTACACCCAGCTCTAAAAAGTATTTATTTATTTTTATTTTGTGCATATAGGTGTTTGCCTGCATGTATGTCTGAATACCACAGGCATGAATGATGCTCACAGAGGTCTAAAGAGAGCATTAGCTCCTCTGGAACTGGAGTTACAGAAGTTTATAGGCCACCATGTTGGTGCTGGGAATTGAACTCACGTCCTCTGCAAAATCAAGTGCTGCTAACTGCTAATCCGTTTCTCCAGGCCCTGCACACCCACATTTTTACATCATGCTAAGGATTGAATTCACACTCTCATTCTCAGGCAGCAAGCATGGTGCCAGCTGAGCTAAAAAGCCAGATTCCTATGAGTTTGAGGCCAGCCTTGAGTTTTGGGACCGTGTCTGGAAAAATAAATAAATAGAAGAAAGTATATGGTTCATTATGGATTCATTTCAAAGCAACTTTCCTTAAGGAGGAGACAGGCAGACACACTAGAAAAAAAAGCAAAACAAAACAAAACTGATTGTTTAACATCAGGTCACTCCAGGTTCCATTTTGGATAAAGATGAAGGCAAAGGAAACTTTTGTTATCTTGTTAATTGAAGCTAGTATGTTTGGGAAATTTAGTTACTCTTTTAAATTATATTTTTGAAAGTTAAGATAAATAGTTTAGCTTCAACTTGGGAATGTGAAGCCTGAGTGATCATTTTGATTTTTAGCCTGATCTGATGAGACCTAGTAAAAGAACTCCTTCCAACAAAATGTTACCCTATAATTTTTAATCTAACAGGAATATCTTTTAATGTCACGCAGTGATCTTTCTTTTATGTCTTTTTTTGGGTCTTGAAAGTATGTAACCAAACTTTTGGTTACTTCATTGGGTTATTTTTCCTCTACCACTCTACTCCACTTGCATCCCTTCCAACCTCCAACACTAGGAAGGAGAGAAAGCAGATTAGAGGGAAAGGAGGTATTGAGATCTTTATACTACTTCCTGCCAATGAGGGGCTTCAAATTCCTTGGGACAAGTTTGATCTTGGTTGTCAGGATAGCTACAACTAGGAATCAGCAATCCAGCAAACAGCAGCAGCAGCAGCAACAGCAGCAGATGCAGGGGGAGGAAGGGCAGGGAAAAGAAGAGGCAAAGGCATGAATAGCAGCAGGGGGAGCAGCAGCCACTGCAGCCTCTTGGGGCTCTGGTATTTTTATACCCTCTCAAAAGTCCCCAGAATTCCAAATGTAAGCTATTTTCAGCTGGCAAAATCATTCCCCTGATAGAGCGCAAGACAAATCATAGTTAGCTGCTGTGGAAAATCTGAAGCAGCCCCGTATTCCACACCTGGGATTAAAACAAAAACATATTCATGGGCTGGAGAGATGGCTCAGGGGTTAAGAACACTGGCTGCTCTTCCAGAGGTCCCAGCACCTATATGGTGGCTCACAACTATCTGTAATGTGATCTGATGACCTCCTCTGGCATGTGGATGTACATGCAGCAGAGCAGTCATACATTAAAAGAAAAAAAAACATTCACATAACATTTCTGTGTTGGGGTTTTTTTTGGGGGGGAGGGGTTTCGAGATAGGGTTTCTCTGTGTAGCCCTGGCTGTCCTGGAACTCACTCTGTAGACAGGCTGGCCTCGAAATCAGAAATCCGCCTGCCTCTGCCTCCCAAGCTGGGACTAAAGGTGTATGCCACCACTGCCCGACACATTTCTGTGTTTTTAAAGAAACTAAAATTCTCACTATAAAAGTATATAAAATATACAGGTATATAGGAATTGAATTGATAGTTGGGCTTGGTGACACATGCATGTGGTCCTAGCTCAGGTATCTTGTGCTAGAGTCCAGCCTCGGCTACATAAGTGAGATCTTGAAAAGGAGAAAGAAAAAGAAAGAAAGAAAGAAAGAAAGAAAGAAAGCAAGCAAGCAAGCAAGCAAGCAAGCTACGTTTCATTTTTGAATTATGTGCACTTGGTATGTGCGTGTGCTAGTAGAGGCCAGAAGAAAGCGTCAGATCCCCTGAGGTTGGAGACAACCTCACCATGGGTGCTGGGAATGGAATTGGCTCATCAATAGCATTATTTACTCTGAGCTACATCTCTAGTCCCCACAAAGGAGACAGATACGAGATTGTTAGCAGAGATGGACAGAGACCAGGAGTCAAGATGAGCGTTTGTACTGGAACTGCCTAGGGCTGGCTCACATGTTAAGTGTCAAGTGGTCAACTTGGCTCCTAAATACATGCGCAGATATAGGAGGATTAAGCAAGAAAATGATGTCACTGTAAAGCGTTCGTTCTTTTTGTTCTTTCTCTTTTGCGGTGTTAAGAATCTAATTCTTTCCCAAGGAGTTTTGTTTTTGAGCATTGACAATGCTCACACTGTAGCACAGATTGCTCTTGCATATTCCTGCCTCAGCCCCACCCCTGTCCACTGCCGAGTGCTGGGATTCCAGGCTTGAACCCCCAACTCTCGATCAACAAGCAGTTGGCTTTTGCTGACACGCTTCCTTCCTCTCCGGTTAAAATTACCACTCCCGAAGCAGTCCTGGAAGGCAGTGTCAGCTCCGCCGGGACCCTTCCGCTAGCTGCCGCCCGTCTGGGGGCGTGGCCTGGTGACCCCCGCCCCTCGCTGCGTGCGCACGTCCTGCCGTCCTCGCGCTTGCCCGCTCGGCTGCGTCGGTGCGGATTCAGTAGCTGACGCGGAGACCGACTGACCTGCGGAGCGGCTGAGGGTGAGTCGCTCGCTCCGTCTCCGGTCTTCCCCTCCCGGGTCCTTGCCTGGCGGAGACCTTCTTCGAATGCTCTGCTCGGCTGTCTCTCCGTGACTCGCCCTCAGCCTGAGCCAACATCGGGAGAGGGGTAGCCGGAAGCGGGCTAAGGCGGGCGAGTGAGCGGGAGACTGGGGGCCGGAGAGGGGGCTCTGAGCGGGCCTTGAGCGTCAGGTGAGCCCGAAACCGCTGATCGCGCTCTAGAAGGCCTTTGAGCTCCATCCCCAAGAGTCCTCTGGTGTTCCCATGGGGCACAGCCCCTCCCAGCGTCACGAATGCTCTTGAGGAGGTGACTCCGGGGTCGAAGTTAGTGCAGCAGCGCAGCACTCGAGCCTACCTGAGGTCCCGGAGGAGCTCGGGGCGTGGCGGCCTTCTGGGTCCGGCCTTCAGTGGTCCCCCTCGGTAGCAAGATCCCTTAGAGTCCCTGTGGGAACTTGATGAGTGCCCTATGGTGCAGAGTGCAAGACTGGGAGGACTCAGCCGCAGATATAGCCGGTTGGTCTGGACCAGGAGGCCACCTGTCACCGCCAAAGCACAGGACTCCAGGTGACTTAATTGCCCTGTAAAAACTGCCAGGACTGCCTTGCACACTGCTTGCACAAGGGCTGTGTCATGCCATTTAAATTGGTTCTGAAGGACCAGTTGTCGTGGCCTGTGGCTGTTCATCTTTACTGTGTTCTGTTGCTGGCACCACAGACTCAACAAGAGGGAGTGTTACCGAAAGACCATATAAACACCATATAATGTTGAGAGAGAGTGTTTGCTCTTCAGTCCTTTCTAAATCCTTGAGCGTTTTGCCACCTATAAAATGAGATTGTTGAGAGACTGGTGAAGTAAATCGCACAGGCAAGATAACGGCACGGATGATCTTAGTTCTGCTTGGACATCCTGTGATTTTTTTTTTTCAGAGGTGGATTAGAGATTAGAAATGGTTATGTTGTTTAAGTGATCATACTGGCCTTATTCAGTCCAGTTACGTAGAAGGTTTTGTGCTTTCCTATTTCTGGTATGGTGCTAACGTTTATAATAGTTATAATACATAACAATTATTAATAAAAATATTTTTTTGGTGGTGGAGTTTGAACATGATGAGCATGTAGTTTACTACTGAACCCTCAACCCTGCCCAATGTTTTGTGTTTTGAGAAGGAAATCTTGCTATGTAGTCTGCACTGGCTGAATTTGAGATCCTCCTGCCTCAGTCTCCTAACTGCTAGAATTATGAGCTTGCACTAGAGTGCACAGCCTCAATCTTTTTTTCCCCTTTGAGTCAGGATCTCTCAAAATTATTTACTCCTGTCCTTGAACTGGCTGGCTCTATAGACAGGCCTCAACTCACAGAGATCTTACTGCATCTGCCTCCTCAGTGCTGGGATTAAGGCATGTACATCACTCTGGGAGGTAACTGTATGTTTTGGTTACAGTGTATATCAATGCTTTTAGTTTCTTTGAAGAGTAAAAAGTAGTTATTGAGGTTTTTTTCCAGAAACATCACAAGACATAATGTTTGCTGGGAGTTCCCAGTTCAGTAGGATATTTATAAATTCACTTGATAAAATTGGTAAGCATTTTCTGATAAAGTGCCTTAGCCAAAACACTGATTAGGGTGTGAAGATCTGTGAGCCTTGGAAAGTTGGAAGGTCACTGATCCCACTGGGGACCTGAAGAGGAAATCCTGTGACTTCTCTGGTTTGACTTGAGTTCCTTTTTTTCTTTGCTTGAGGCAATCAGTTGAGATGTTGAGTCACTAGATAGGACTATGAGTACTCTACAATTAAAGCCACTGAACTACAGAGGTCAAATGTTCATTATCTTTAACTTAGATGTGTTGAAACTTGCAGACTCAGATAGTTGGGCCTACCTTGATTTTTAAAAATTTCCTGTAATAGCTGACAGGACAGCTGCACTTTGCATCTGGATTGGACCAAAAACTGGCATATCACCCTTCCAGAAGGCAGATCTTTTAGAAACCAGAATTGCATAAATCAGAGTAAAATTCACAATTCAGGTTGTCACTCCTTGGAAAAACAAAACAAAATAAAGCCCCAAATGTTCTTTGAATCTAACTGGCCATAGCTTGAGTGAAAAGTTAAATGTATTCCTTTTTTTGGAGGCTTGGGGGGCAACCAAAGGGAATTTCGAAGCTGGTACAAGACATGGTGGTCTGCTGCAGTAATTCCAGCATTTGGAGTTGTTCAAGGACGTTCTTGGCTACTTATGTGCGTTGGTGTTTTTCCTGCATTTATGTCTATGTAAGAGTGTCTGATACCCTGGGACTGGAGTTATAGACAGTTATGAGCTGCATGTGGATGTTGGGAATTGAACCTCTGGAAGAGCATTCAGTGCTCTTAACTGCTGAGCCATTTCTCCAATCCCCTATTATCAATTTTTTTTTAAAGATTTATTTATTTATTATATGTGAGTACACTGTAGCTGTCTTCAGACACACCAGAAGAGGGCATCAGATCTCATTACAGATGGTTGTGAGCCACCATGTGGTTGCTGGGATTTGAACTCAGGACCTCTGGAAGTGCAGTCAGTGCTCTTAACCACTGAGCCATCTCTCCAGCCCCTATTATCAATTTTAGGCAATAGAGAGAGATTTTCTTCCTTGCTAAAATATTTAGCCAGGCATTGGTTTTCAGACTTTTGTGTAGCATCTGAGCTGGAGATGGGGTGCAAGAGAGTCTACTTGAAAATTCAAGAGCAGCCAGACACTGGTGCATATGCCTTTAATTTCACTGCTTGGGGGGGCAGAGGCAGACAGATCTCTGAGTTCAAGGCCAGCCTGGTCTACAGAAAGTTCGAGGACAGCCAGGGCTGCACAGAGAAACCTTGTCTTGAAACAACAACAGTAAAATTTTGTATGTGCATGATGGCATGTACACACATCAGGGAGGCCAGAGCACAGCTTGTGGAGGTTGGTTCTCTTTCCACAGTGAGTTCTAGGGACCAAACTCACATTGTTAAGCTTGCACTGTTACCAGAGGATCCATTTTGCTGCCCAAGGAGGAGACTTTTTTAGTTGGTTGTTTTGTTTCTTTAAGTTTTAAAAATTAAGATGGGGGTTGTAGAGGTCGGAGGACACCATGTAGGGGATGGTTTTCTCTTTACAACCATTTGGGTCCCAGGGATCAAATTCAGGTTGTCACGATTGGTGGCAAATACCTTTATTCATTCTACTCTCACTGGCCCTGTTTTGCTTTCTTTTGAGACAAGGCTTTCATTTTACAGACTAGTGTGGACTTGAACTAGAGATCTTTCTGCTTCAGCTCTTTGAGTGCTGGCCTTACAAGTGTTTCCCATTATACACAGTTAAAAAATGTGCTGCTTTTTTTTTTTTAAAGATTTATTTATTTATTGTATGTGAATACACGGTTGCTGTCTTCAGACACACCAGAAGAGGGCATCAGATCTCATTGTAGATGGTTGTGAGCCACCATGTGGTTGCTGGGATTTGAACTCAGGACCTCAGGAAGTGCAGTCAGTGCTCTTAACCACTGAGCCATCTCTCCAGCCCCCATGTGCTGCTTTTTTATTCTTAAATTTTTTTTAGATTATTTTTACTTACGAGTGTTTTGCCTGCATGTTAAGTTGTGTCCCACATATGTACCCAGTACCTGAAGGTCCCTTAGATCAAGAATTATGAATGGCTGTAAGCCACCAAGTGGCTTACTGAACCTGAACCTGGGTCTTCTTCAAAAACAGCAAGTGGTGTTTTTAACCACAGAGCCATCTCACCAGCTACTATTCTTTTTAAAGACAGTCTTACCTGGCTGTCCTGGAACTCCATATATTAGATTGAAGGGATCTTTCTTCCTCTGACTCCTAAGTATTGGAATAAATGTTTTTTTATTTTCCTTGTTTGACAGGGTCTCACTCACTGTGTATGTTAACCTGAACTCACAGAGATCTTGATCCTCTGCTTCTCCAGTGCGGGGATTAAATGATGGCACTACCATATCTAGCCCAAGCTTTAGTTTTATACCCACAGAAGGGGTTATTAATACTTGATGAGTTCCCCAATCTTTGGAGCCTTTAAACACTGCTTATTGATTTAAGTAAGATAGGGATTACTAAAACCATCCGTTTTGGTAAATCTGAGATTGGGACTGGGAATCTGTGGTTTTTAGAATTTGATTCCTTTTAGGGGAGGTGGGGGAGTGTCTGTGTAGCCCTGGCTGTCCTGGAACTCACTCTGTAGACCAGGCTGGCCTCGAACTCAGAAATCTGCCTGTCTCTGCCTCCCAAGTGCTGGGATTAAAGGCGTGTGCTACCACTGCCCGGCCGGCCCTTCCTTCCTTCCTTCCTTCCTTCCTTCCTTCCTTCCTTCCTTCCTTCCTTTCTTTCGTCTTTCTCTTTCTTTTCTCTCTCTCTCTCTCTCTCTCTCTCTCTCTCTCTCTCTCTCTCTCTCTCTCTTTCTTTCTGGCAGGTACTCACTTTGTAGGTCCAGGCTCATTTTGAATTCATGTTGACCCTCCTGAGCATTTTGCACGTGGGAGTTACGGGCATGTGTCTAATTCATGGCTTGTTATTACTTTTTATCTATTAAAAGTACTATATTATTAGTACTTTTAAAACAAAACAATGTTAATCTAGTAGTCTGGTTTGTCCCTAAAGTGGGTGTTATATTTTTCTGCCAAACACGATGACCCATAATCTAAGCATTCAGGTGAACTGAAGGAATTGATGGGTAGTATATTTGAAATCAGAGCTCTTCTGTCAAACCTAGCATCTCCATGGTTATCTGAGTTGTACAGCTAGCATGTGTAGAATGTTGTACCCTGTTGTGTTGTATTTTTACTTTTCCTATCACCCTGATTTGAAAGCTGTTTGAAATCCAAAACAACATCTTAGTCCTCTTTGCTTTTTATTTTTTATTTATTTATTTATTTATTTATGTATTTTTGCTTTTTTTTGCTTTTTTTTTTTTGCTTTTTATTTTTTAATGTGCATTAGTGTTTTGTCTGCATGTATGTCTGTTTGAAAGTGTTGGAACCTCTGGAACTGGAGTTATAGACAGTTGCGAGCTGCCATGTGGGTGCTGGGAATTGAACCCAGGCCCTCTAGAAGGCCAGCTGGTATTCTTAACCACTGAGCCATTTCTCAAGCCCCCCACCCCCTCTTTTCTAGCTGTAGAGCATATTTGTTGATAGTATGTAGAGCATATTTGTTGATAGTATGTAGAGCATATTTGTTGATAGTATGTAGTATAATTCCCCTTCATAGATCCTTGGTTTGTTGGTTTCTCCAGCAAGACTGCTGTGTATTGCAAGCTATCACTATAGCCCCTCTAAAACAAATTTTTTAAAAAAATTAAATTAATTAATTTCTTCTAGATGTACATGGACTTGATTTGGGGGAGGCGCTGAGTTGTCATGAAAGCCTGATTTCTGGTTCCTAGCATGCATGTAAAAAGCTGGTGTCGGGGTTGGAGAGATGGCTCAGAAGAGAACTTGGTTCTCTTGGAGAGGACTGGAATTATGTTCCCAGTAGGGATGGTTCACAACTTCTTGTAGCTCAAATTCCACAGGATATGATGCCTTTCTTTGGCCTCCACTAACACCTGCATGCGTGTACAATTACTGACATATGGACATACATATCTCAGGAAGGAAAGAAAGGTGAGCGAGCGAGTTCATGTACAGCACACACCTGCATCCTGTTGCTGAAGAGGTGGATACAGGCAGATTGCTGGAGTTTGCTGGCCAACCAGTCTGGCCAAATCTGTGAGTTTCAGGCAATGTGAGAAATCCTGTCTTTTATTTTTATTTTATTTTTTTAAAGGGTGAGAAACAATTGAGGAAAACAGATGATATCAACCTCTGGCCTTCACATACACTTACATGTACATACACTTACATGCACATGTAAACACATAAAATAATATGGGTGAACAGCTAGATGGATGAAATGCATAACATGTAGGCGGTGGCTTTGAGTGTCTGTGTCTTTCTGAAATTTTGGATTATTCTTTCTAGTAGCTAATCTGCCCTGGCTCTTTGAATTTTTCTGTATACATGATTGATTATATCATTAACCATTGTCATATCATTTCAACTTTTACCTCTTCTCTCTCCAGAAGAGGTCTGGGAGTAGGACTGAAAGTGTCCACTTTAATACAGTGGTTATTTTCACTAGAAAGTTCTGAAGCTATCTAAGAGCACAGGCAGAGACACTGCAGTAGAATAAGACTCTTCTCCCATCTGGGAAGAATTTAGAAGCTCTGTGACAGAGTATGGTTCAAAACCAAGTATCAGGACCAGGGTGGGGTTTTTTGTTGTTGGTTGATTGGTTGGTTGGTTGGTTTGTTTTGTTTTTAAAGCAAAGTTTCTATGTACAGCAACCTCCACCTCTCAGAGATCCACCTGCCTCTGCCTCCCAAGTATTGAGATTAAAGGCTTGTGCTACTATATCTAGCCAGAACTAAGGATTCTTATTATGTCATTTTCTGTAAGGACTACAGGAGCTATGTATCTTTTTAAAAATCTCAGTATCACACTGGTGATACTTCCAAATTTTAAAGGAGTTGACATGTTAAGTACATACGCCTATTGGTATGAGGATAGTGGAACAGAAATGTGAGCCCATTTGGTAGTGTGTATTCAATCTCTAAGCTGTGCTAAGTGAAGTGCTAAAGACATCAAAAACCTGGCATTGTTCTTACTAGGAACTGTCACTCATCTTGGGAAACCCAGAGCAGTACAGTTGCTGTAAGATTTATCATTATCCTCCTGATGCTCAGTGTTTTGAGGAGTCAGGAAAGTTAAAGAGCTGAGAAATTGAAAAGATGGAGAACTAGAACCAAATCCACAGTAGGTCACGTAAAAGGAAGAAGCAAGCAGGAAGGAGGCCAAAGAGAGGAGAGAGCCATAGATGAGCACCCGAGTTGTAGAGCAAGTCTCATGCTTGCAGAGAGTGTCACTCATAAACTCCTAAAATAGGGTTCTTAACCTGATATTTTGGGTCTATAGGTTAACTTTATGGAGACCTATGCTTGCTTACAGATGGAACAGGGAACTTCTTTTTCTGTATAAAATAATCGATTTGATCTGGAGCCTTCATCTGACTCTCAGCACAGTGAAAAATGACAAAGGATTATTTTTGACAAATGGCCTTCCTTCTCATAGTCAGAAATGGACAACTGTATCTTTCTGCATCTTAGACAAGCACTCTACCAACTGAACTACGTCCAGACTCAGACTTTTGCCTTTTGCTTTCCAGCAAATGATGATCATGGATTTTTTTGTTTGTTTGTTCGTTTTTTTTTGTTTTTTTTTTTTTTTGTTTTTCGAGACAGGGTTTCTCTGTGTAGTCCTGACTGTTCTGGAACTCACTCTGTAGACCAGGCTGGCCTCAAACTCAGAAATCCACCTGCCTCTGCCTCCCAAGTGCTGGGATTAAAGGTGTGTGCACCACTGCCCGGCAATAAATCTTTAAAAAAATAAGAAAAAAAAAAAAAAGAGCAAGAAATGCTCTTGCAAAGGACCTAGGTTCAATCCCCAGCATCCACATGGTGGTTCACAGCCATTTACAGCTCTAGCTCCAGAGGATCTAACACCCTCTTCTGACCTCTGAGGTCACCAGGCACACACATGGTACATATAAACACAAGAGTTGAAACATACATATATTATGTTGTAACAAAATTAGTCTTAAATTTTGTATCATTATACAAATGTACAATATCAATATACAAAGATTTTAACCAATAAAAACCTTAAGACTTGTATCAATATACAAAATTCTGTACCAATATAACAAAAATAACCTTAGTACTGCATCAAAATATAAAGATCTCTATCAATGTTAGATTATGGCTATAAAATGTTTTTGGTTTAAGGGTAGATTTAATAATCTGCTCCCATTTGTCTAGTTTCTTATAATTCTATATCCCCCATTTTCTTCTCAACCCCTCTTCCCTTACTCTGGTGGTTTGACTATGCTTGGCCTAGGGAGTGGCACTATTTGGAGGTATGGCCTTGTGTTAGGTGTGGCCTTGTTGGAGGAAGTGTGTCACCATGGGTGTGGGCTTTGAGAGCTTCCTCCTAGCTGCTGCCTGAGGATGCCAGTCTTCTGTTTGTCTTCAGAACAAAATGTTGAACTCTCCTATGCCATCTGGGATCAGCAGCCCTTTGTGAAGCTGTTTTAGAAGCAAGTTTCTGGAAATAGCATCAGTTTGAGGCAGGATCAATCAGGGAGCTGGAACAGCAGTTTCAGCATCTCAACAACCCTGAGAGTGAATCCTGTCAGGGCTGCCCTCTTGGTCTTCCATTCCATAATATATAAATCTTACAAGCAATATACACAGTTCTATAAAGATATCTGCTTAAGTATACCTCAGTTTTAGAAATCATTCATCCAACAAATTCCTGATTATGTTTATGGATCATAAAATAATGATGCAGGAGAAACTTGAAGTAGTAAAGTTGATGTTATAAAGGGTTTACTGATAAACTTGCTGACGAGCCAAGTTCATCTTCAGGCAGAGGCAGAGGGATGTCCGTGAGTTTGAGGCCAGCCTGATCTACATAGTAAGTTCCAGGACAGCTAGGATTGTAACAAAGAGATACCCTATCTAAACAAACAAACAAAACCAATTGCTTAGAAACTATTAGATTATACAAAATGGAATTTAGTTAAAGGAGCACTGCCTCCTTGAAGATAAGTAGTCTATCTACTAGGCTTGTCAGAAACTGTTAGAAACTTTTGTTCCATAATTGAAAGTTTCTGACTTAAAAACCAGCCATTAGGCCCATCCTCATATCAAGAACTTGCTCAAGGGGTAGTTCAGAGGGCCAGCTCAGGGCTGCAACCATAATTGAGTCCTGATCTGCCTTAAGTCCCTCAAGCTTTTATTAGGAAAAGTATAATTCTGCTAAGTGGCCAAGATAGACATGGTAATGACTTTACAAAGAACAATACTGGTTTGGTTAGATTTCCTTCTTTCCTTCTTTCCTTCCTTCCTTCCTTCCTTCCTCCCTTCCTTCCTTCCTTCCTTCCTTCCTTCCTTCTCACTGGTATACTTAAGTAAATCTGGGAGCTAGAGAGATGTCTCCGTGATTAAGAGCACTGACTGATTATTTTTAAAAAAGATATAATTCTGTCAATATCAAGATAGAATTCTGGTGATATCTTTGCTGTACAAATATCCCATCTGTCCAAGTAGTCAGACCTGCAGTTTCCCGTCTTTGTTTAAATTGTTCAAAGTATAACCTGGGGCTGGGATTGAAAGAGACTTCAAAAGTCTCTTTGAATGAAAAGATGACAATGTATGTGGGATGTATAAGCCTTCTCTTTGGGCATTAGCCAGAGTCTGGCTCTTGCTATTAAAGAGCTTTCTTTCTCCTCCACCCCTACCCCAAACAGGGTTTTCTCTGTCCAGGGCTGTCCTGGAATTTGCTCCAAAGATCAGGCTGGCCTCAAACTCACAGAGGTCTTTCTGTCTACCTCCAGCTAGCTGCCTTTGCTAGCAACAAAAGGTGTGTACCATCACTACCTGGCTATAGCCCCCATTTTTTTGTTTGATGTTTTTGAGATAGGGTCTTACTATGTGGCCCTGTCTGGCCTAGAACATACTATGTAAACCAGGCTGGCCCAAATTTTACCAAATTTGTGGTAATCCTCTTGCTTCAGCTTCCTGACTGCTGTGATTACACCTGTGCACCACCACATCCAGCATGTTATTTTGAGACAGAATCTCTCCAGCTGGCCTCAGACTCCTGTCTTTCTGTTTGAGCATTCTGAGTTGTGGGATTACAGGTGTATGTTTGTAATCATCCTCTGCAGTTTGACAGTTCTAGACTCATTTAATTTCTCATAACTACCCTGCAGAATTGTTACTGCAAAGAGTAGAAACTCAGAGAAATTAAATTGACATTCTGCCTTACGTTCTGTCACATAAGCTTGTATGTGACAGGACCAGAGTTTGCTCCTGAGTGTGAGCACTGAGAGCATGTGCTCTAACCACAGCCACAGTCATGTGGTGCCTCCCGTCCTGTGTAGCCAGCAGGCTTCTCTGTTGTGGACTGATTTCAGTTAGCTTTTACTGAGTGCTTACTGTTGTTGAGGCTCTGGAGTTCATCACTTAATACCCCATCTCAGCCTCTTGTGTGCTGTAATAGCACACATGGTGGACTGCAGTGCAGGCAGATGTCTGGGCGTGTACCTGATGTTATGTTTGTGGAACTCATTTTCTAGAAACATTCAGATGGAGAGATTCCATCTCCAGGTCATAGGATAATGTAGCATGACACAAATACTGAAATGTGTATCTAACTTAATAGTCACATACTACATTCATGTCAATGGCAAATGGCTGTTGGGTTGGAAAGACTATGTTGTGGGAATCTACTAGTTAAGAAAATAACACAACTCAGAAATTTCTGGTGTAGATCAAGTAAATGCATGACAGCAGCCTGTTTCTTCTTCCTCTCAATCCTAGGAAGTATCATTGAGGAACCGAAGTGTCTAGAAATCTAGTGGAAATTGCTGCTAAGTAATCAGTGTGTCACTATTATTTTTTGCCTTTTAAATATAATGAAGTATGTTACAAGTAATTTTTTACTAACAGTGAATGATTGTGAATTTATCTTAAAATTTTGATTGAGGATATAGATCATTTGTTAGGTTCTGATTTCAATCCTCAGCAAAAATAAAGTTTGATAGGATTAAAGTACATTCCTGTATATAGACCTGCATCGGAGAGTCTTTTTACTACCCCCTACCTCCAGGTTTTCTCTGTGTAGTCCTGGCTGTTCTGGGACTTACTCTGTAGTCCAGGTTGGCCTCAAACTTAGAGAGATCACCTACTTTTGCTTCCTAAGTGCTGGAATTAAAGGCTTACACCACCATTGCCCCACGTTTTGTTTTTAATTATGTGTGTATACATCTGAGTGTATTTGTGTGGTGCCTGTAGAGGCCAGAAGAGGGTGTCAGATTCCCAGGAGTGTATGTATGTACAGAATGTAGAGTGTTTGAATTCAGTTTCTCACCAAGAACAGTATGAGTTCTTAATTGCTGAACTATCTCTCCAGTCCCAGAGGCTTTTTATTCTAGAAAAAACTTGATGAGTCTGTATGTAAACCAGCCCTTATTTGATGAGAGAACACAGTTGAATGAAGTCTCCCCCTCCTAGAGACTCCTGGTGCCTTGTTCATTAAGGTAGGAAAAAAGTATGAGATGAAAGTTCAGTTCTGACAGTCCCTAAAGGCTGTTCTTGATCTATCAGCTGTGCTGTATTCTCTACCACCATAGATACAAAGCTGTATAAAACGTAAATCAGCCTTTGGGGTTACTTGTCTTGTTTAGGAATGTCACTGTTAGGAAGTCTTGGAATAATCCTATGCTCTGTAGGCCCCAGGAAGCATGTACTAGTGCCTTGCAGAAACTACATGAAATATAGAAGGTACCAGTTGATAAAAGTCTTATCCTGTAGAGTTGCTGATCATACAGAACTTTTCCCTCCCCCCTCTTATCCTGTCATTTCTAAACAACATACATTTTCTTTAAAAAATTTTTTAAAATTAGATTTATTCTTTTTTTTAGTTTTATGTGTGTTTTGCATGTATATATGTATATGTACCATTTGCATTCCTGTCACCCACACTGGTTCAGAATAGGGCATTGGATCCCCTGGAAGTGGAGTTAAAGATGGTTGTGAACTACCATGTGTGCACTGAGAAATGAACCCAGGTCCTCTGGAAGGAGAACAAGTGTTCTCAACTACTCTCTAGCCCCATCAGTATACATTTTCAGAAGCAGATAGGACTGCTTAGATTTTTAAGCTATCATTACACAGTTGACACAGAGATGGGTTCCCTCCCTCCCTCCTTCCCTCCTTCCCTCCTTCCCTCCAACTCACAGAACTCTACCTGCATGTCTCCCAACTGCTGGGATTAAAAGCCTGTACCACCACCTCCCAGTTTACACACTGAGAGTTCTCTCTCAGAATAACCACTCAGGGCTGATTCTTGTAACTAGATCTTCTGTTTCTTTCAATTGCTATGGCAACTAGTGCTATAGAGATATGGAGACCCTATTGTGACCTCTTTAGTGTAGGAGTGCCTCCAGAGCCTCTGATTTTATTATCCACCAAGGCCTGATAGGTCTGGCTGTTTCTCTCCAGGCACGGAGTGTTGGGGTGTGCCACCTCCCCCTTTAGGACCACCTTGGGTTGCCCTCTTAACAAAGTTGGCCTCACCAAGGAGCAGCCATCTTGGATTATATAATTTGAATGAGCCAAGGTGGGTGTTTGAGAGACAGAAGTAGCACCTCTCAGTTGTTCGTGTGCGTGTGTGTGCGTGTATATATGTCTGTGTGTGTTTAAGTATGTGCATAAGTATGTGCATGTGGAGGCCAGAGGTCAGCATTGGTTACTTTGCTCAGTCCTTTTCCACTTTAATTGTTGAAACAGATTCTCTCACTAAACTTGTTCATTGATTTGGCTAGGCTGGCTGGTTAGTGAGCTCCAGGGATCTACCTTTCTCCTCACCCTCAGAACTGAGGCTATAGATTTGCCACTGTTTCTGTGTGGGTCATGCAAATCTGAATGCAGATCCTTGTTGCTTTTACCCACTAAGCTGTGTCCTCAGCTCCTAGTTTTTAAAATGGAATCTTAAGCATTTATATCTCAGAAATCATAGGGTCATGCTTTTCATCCTGAAACAAACTGTAGTTTATTACCTTCCTGTAGAAATAAATGCAGTGTGGAACGGGCACCTGGTGTAGCCTGGAGTGTGTAGTAATACCACACTAACACTCAGATGTGTGAACCAGTGAAAGCTAGTTGGGGACACAGGAAGAATCTCTTGCATTCTGAATGACTCAGGTTTAGTTCCAACTTGACTGTTACAGTGTTTCATGTAGCCAAAGCTGGCCTCACATTTACTTTGTAGCCAAGAATGACCTTGAAGTTTCGGTCTTCTGCCTCTACCCCTGGAGTGATAGCATTACAGGGCTTTACCAACATGCTCTGTTTATGTAGTGCTGGGGATTTAACCCAGGGCTGCCTGTGCTGGACAAACACTATACAACTGAGCTATAGCCTCAAATAGCCTCAAATTTTAGTCAGTCTCTCTCTGTCTCTCTCTGTCTGTCTGTCTCTCTCTCTCTCTTTCTCTCTCTCTCTCTTATTTTTTGTTTTTCAAGACAGGGTTTCTCCATGGGTTATCCTGGAACTCACTCTGTAGACCAGGCTGTTCTCAAACTCAGAAATCCACCTGTCTCTGCCTACCAAGTGCTGGGACTAAAGGTGTGCACCACCACTGCCCGGATTGATTTACTTATTTTTATATGTGCATTGATATTCTGCCTGCACGTATGTCTAAATAAAAGTGCCAAGTCTCCTGGAACTGGAGTTTCAGACAGTTGTGAGCTGCCAGGTGAGTGCTGGGAATTGAACCTAGGTCCTCAGGAAGGTCAGCCAGAGTCAGTGCTCTTACCCTGTTAGCAAACCATCTCTTCAGCCTGTTGATTTTAGTTTCTTTATAGTCAGGGGAACACTGCTCAAAAGTGGTTTATCCTGATGGTATACCCAGATCTGTCATGCTTATGGCCTATGGTCCTTTATGTTTTGCCCTACAGAATAGCTTCTAAGGCTTTTGAGTGTAACTAGAGAGGAAAGTACCTGGGAGCTGGGCTTGCATTTTGGAGGCATCTTAATTGCTGACTCTTTCCCTCCAACCCGAAATGTGATTCTTTCTTGTAGGAACCATTGTCAGCTCAGGACACCCTAAGACCAGGTTCTCAGCTCAGAGATTTATTTGCTCTAGAGGGACAGAGGGCGAGGAATATGAAACAAAGACAAGAGATAGAGAATGAGGGGGAAGGGAGAGGGGGGAGGGGTATTTTTGTCTTGGGGAACAAAAGACTGCCTCTGTTTAGAGAGGACACAGATGTAGCCCATAGGCAAATGATTTATAAAGGTAAAGGGGAAACCCTGTGTTATGCTGAGGTGTTTCATTTTAACTGGGCATGCTAATTAAGTGAGCCAAAGGGAAGGTTTGATTGCTGGACTCCAATATTTTGATAGCTGGAACTTGGTGGTTAGCCTCAGGAGGAGGAAGTGGCCAAATGAGGGAGTAGACCTTGGTGGCTAGTTAATTTAGCAAGGCAGAGGGAATGAGGGAGAAGGGCAAGACCTGCCAGAGCCATGTTTGTCATGCTCCAGCAGGCTATAGTTTTTTCAATTCTCAGTTTGTTTTTTGTTTTTGGGTTTTTGTTTTGTTTTGTTTTTGTTTTTCGAGACAGGGTTTCTCTGTGTAGTCCTGGCTGTCCTGGAACTCACTCTGTAGACCAGGCTGGCCTTGAACTCAGAAATCCGCCTGCCTCTGCCTCCCAAGTGCTGGGATTAAAGGCATGTGCCACCACTGCCCGGCTCTCAGTTCTTTTTAAAATATATTTTAAAAATTTTTTTATACATGTACTACAGTGTATTTTGAGCCTATACGTTACAGTTCTTGTTTTTATAGAAGCTGAAGATACTGGTGACCACCTTTGTGCCTGAGTGAAAGTAAGCTAGTGACTACTTATGTACATGGTCCATGGTTTTAAGCTTGTTAAAAATTATCAGAGCCTTTTCTTTTCTCTGCCTCTATCCTACCCCACCCCCTGCACCCCATTGGGTTTCTCTGTGTAGCCTTGACTACTCAGTCTGTAGTCCAGGCTGGCTTTGAAACCAGAGACCCACTTGTCCTTGCCTCTGGAGAGCTGGGATTCCCACCAGTTTTTAAAAAAATTATTTATTTTAGTGAGAGCTTTTTCTTAATGATTATCTAGGGTCAGTCTGTGGTTTTTGTTTGTTTGTATTTTCCCCAGCATTTCTTCAGGGAAAATAGGTGCCTGTACTTTGTTCTACTCAGGGTTGCTAGAGAGATGGCTCAGGGGTTTAGAGCACTGACTGCTCTTCCAGAGGACCTGGATTTGATTCCCAGCACCGACATGGCAGCTCACAACTGTCTGTAACTCCACTCTCAGGGGATATGACACCTCTTCAGGTACACACACACACACACACACACACACACACACACACACACACACGGTACTCTAACAAACATGTAGGCAAAATATATATTTTATATCCCTACATTGTTTATATATATAATCCTGCTCAAATCATTTTAGAATTCAGTCAAAGCTCTATTTGTACCTTTGATTTTTTCTTAAGATACTAGAATTGTTGCCTTGTTGGTCTGGAGGTTTATGTCATACAATGTAGATGGTAGTCAGGGAGCAGGAGGAGTATGCTGGTGATTTCATTTATTGTAGGAAGGCCTGCCCTCGCTCCTGGTCTGGGACTATGAGGAGTAAGCTTAGTGTCTCACATATGCTGGGCAAATAGGAAGGCTGTTTAACCAGTTGGGGTTGGGGGAAGAAATAAAAAGGAAAGAAAAGGAAACATGGCTGGTCCTGGGTTTTGGTACCAAATGATTGGGGGAAAAGGAAAGGAATCTGAGTGTTCCTAGGTATGGTGGAGGGGAAAATTTATTACAGATTTGTGGGAGAGTGTAGTTAGAGACAGGGACACCTGGGAGATCCAGAGTGGACCTGAGCAGACTGAGTTGGGCCATGTGAGAAAGGGGAAGGGAACGAGAGAGGGAAACCAGGTGCAGCAGCCAGGAGACCAAAAGTACAAAAAGAGTGTGCCTGTAACTGAGTGGTTGGATTATATGGGGGAGAGGAGGCTAGCCCCTGAGCTGGAGAGTTCAGGGTAGGCCAGCTAGGAGGACCCTGTAACAAGATGGGGCAAAGGGATTGTTGAGAGAACCTGGGGGCAAGGTCTGCTTTGATATATTATTAAATAGGCACCTCAGTCTTTGTTCCAGGTTTGAAACCTAACAATCAGGACTCTTGATTTATCTCAGAATTCAGTTCCAGGTCCTTCTCTGTGTGTTTACCATTGCATTCTTGGAGGTTGGACATGCTAGACATTAGGGCACCCAGTCTTCCTCAATTTAAAAAAAAAAATGCTTCTGGAAGGAGCCTTAGACATCCTGAGCTGATGTCACTTATTGAGGTTTATAAAAGGCTGGCCCTTTTAGATCAAGTTTTTGTTACTGTTTTTTTGAGGTTAGGTTTCACTATGTAGTTTAGGCTGGCCTTGAACTGCCTCACTCCCCTTTCCCCCAGGTTTAAGATGACAAGAATGCACCACTATACCCAGATTTTTCTCCCCAGTGCTGGGAGTAGAATATAGGATCTCAAGAATACTAGAAAATGTTCTGCCAAGGACTAACCTAGCCTGTGCATTTAGCTTCTTGCTACTCAGCCAGATTTGCAAGGGTGTGTTTCATAAATCAGACTAAAGTTTTTGTTACTGGGTCTTTAGTTTTCCAGGGTTTCCTGTCTGGTCTTGCTCTTTATCAAGAGGTTAATAGTCATCTGTTCAGTGAACTGTGGGATTGAACTTCAACAAATCAAATGAAGAAAGAGTGAAATTTATGTAAAAAGAGTGGAACTTATCTTTTAGATTTCCTGGGGAATGGCAGTGCCAGAGTTCAGAGACCTTGGGCCATTTCTTGTAGAAACTCAGAAACTGCTTACCGAGATAATATGGTTTCCATAGGGTGTTGAGAGGCCCCTGCTATCAAGTGTCTTGTTCGGTTAGAACTGATTTAACTGTCTGTTGGTCCCCATCAACTAACACAGCTAACAATTGAGCTGAGTCAGCCCAAAGAATGCCATTTAGTGTGGGCATTCTTTCCTGCCTAGGTCACATGTTTTACCGTGAAAAGAACAGGCACCGCCATTTCCTCACACTGCCACAGAAAGGGGCTGAGTTTTGTGGTGCGATGTGTCCAGAATCATATGAGTTGGCTGGATTCCTCATACTTCCTTCCTCATTGTTTCACAGTTGCCCAGTTGCTGTTTCTTAGTTTTTGTGTTGTTTGGGAAAGGGTCTCCTGTGTCCCGGGCTGGCCTTACACTCTTGTGTATCCAGAGATGACCTTGAACTGCTGATCCTCCTGCCTTCACCTCCTATGTGTTGGCTTATGCTACTGTGCCCAGGTTACTAAACCTAACTGGGGTGAAACCTAGGGCTTTCCCAGTTGTTAATTCTTACCAACACTTTCTCAATAAGATCAGCATTTGAGGCAGCAAATTTGAGAAGGTAAAGCAGTTTTTCTTGGCCTGTTTTATGGATGAGGAAACACAGCTTTCAGGAAATCATGAGTCATACAGTGCCAAGAGCTACTGAATATGGAGACTTCATCTCTCAAACCCAAATAGTTTTATCCCTAAAGACCGGGCCCTTTATGCAAGGTCAAGCTGCACCTTCCACTCTTGAAGATAAGCTGGGTTTCTAGTAATATTTAGCCATAAGTAGGAAGTTCAAGGGTAGCTGCAGTACACTGGCAGGTCCACACTGCATGTCTCTCCAATACCAGGTGGGTGGCAGCTAACCTAGAAAACAGCTTACATCTTCTCTGTACATCCATTTGCTACATGGAATGCAAAACCAGCCCCTTAGTATTTAGTTAATGCTTTTTGCTTTTTGTTTCTTTGTTTTGTGGGGGTTTTTTATTTGTTTGTTTGTTTCCTCTGTGTGTGGCGGTGGGGGTAGGGGGAACAGTGTTGTTGTTTCCTCAGACATGTTTTCTCTTTGTAGCTCTGGCTGTCCTGGAACTCCCTCTACAGATCAGGCTGGCCTCAGATCTATCCACCTGCCTCTGCCTCCTGAGTGCTGGGATTAAAGACATGTGCCACTACCACCTGGTTTAGTTAATTTTTTTTTTTTTTTTGGTTTTTCAAGACAAGGTTTCACTGTGTAGCCCTGGCTGTCCTGGAACTCACTCTGTAGACCAGGCTGGCCTCGAACTCAGAAATCCGCCGGCCTCTGCCTCCTGCTTAGTTAATTCTTTAAAAAATTATTTTAATTACTAGGGGAGGAATTTGCTATGCTTTGTGTGGATGAATGTAGGCTTGTTTGGGAACTGGTTCACCCACCATTGTGGGTTATAGGAATTGAACTTAGATTTTCAGGCTCACAATCAAAGCAATTTAACCCTGTTTATGTGCAATTCCTACAAATGTTACATTTTACTCTCCCCCATCCCTTTGGCTCTTTTGCATTGTTTTCAAATAGGGTCTTACTCTATAGCTCAAGCTGGCTTTGGCATTTCTGGCAGTCCTCCTGTTTCCATTTCCCAAGTGCTGTGATAACAGGCATACACAAATGCTAGATTTTAAATGGTGCTAAAGAGACCAAGTTACTGTCCATGCTGCCTTCAGGAACTGGGTTATTACGTTGATCATTTCCTGGTTATTCTGGCATTGTCTGAAAAGTTCAACCAGGGATGCCTAACACCAATCCCATCTCCTAAGGTTGATAGTGTGATCATTCCACAATGTGTGCGTGTTTAAAAAATCACATTGTGCACAATAAGTATATATAATTATTTGTCAACTAAAACTTTGAAAGTAACGAGAACAAAGAACCAGATCTGAAGTTAAAATCAAATCTTATTCTGGCCAGTTTAGAGTCATGGCACCCAATTACACACCCAACACATAACTTTGATTTAGCTTGTATTTCTAGTACATTCTGTGTGCACATTGTAACAGTGATAATGCAGATTGGAGGCTCTGAGGTGTGCTGATAGACTGAGTCGGAAGGAAATCTTCATCTGCTGGGTAGGAAGCTTCTTGTTTATATGTGACCACTGGTGGTCACATATAGGGCAAGATAGTGCCAGTTCTTTATAGGAGTGAAATCTTGAACTGTAGAGAGGCTTCTAGGAAGCAGACAGGGACTCACAGTGATGATAAGTCTGATACTGAGCAGAAATCTGTTCAGAGAGAATTGTGTTCAAGCCTTGGAGCAGAATGCTTACAACAGCCACTTAGCCTGCCTTCCCATATCGGAGAATAACAGTGACTTATATTTTGGACATAAACTCATTGTCTCTGAGTGTCACTCCTTGATGAGTCAGGCTTACAGCATTGTCACATTCCAGGGAGCAGGTCACCCTGCCGTTCCTTTCCTGTTGTCTGAGCTCAGCAACCTACTCCTTTCCTTCAGTATAGAATGAATACAAGAAGTCTTTATTATTCTTTTTTTTGGGGGGGTGGTTGGGTTTTTTGTTTTTTTTGTTTTTGGTTTTTTGAGACAGGGTTTCTCTGTGTAGCCCTGGCTATCCTGGAACTCTGTAGACCAGGCTGGCCTCTAACTCAGAAGTCTGTCCCCCAAGTGCTGGGATTAAAGGTTTTATTATTCTTTAAATCATCAGATGGGAAATGAACCATGATATAGTCCTTAGGTTGTATTTCTGCCTAGCAGCTGTGCTCTGAATTACCTGGCCTTGTGAAATTTTTGAGTAACATGTTATTTCAGAATGGTGCGGTGATTTACCAGGAGCAGCATCTTTGAGGTGGATGTTCTAGATCTGCTGGGTGGGTCTGCAGGAAGCTCTTGCTGGAAGTCTCTGTGATAGGAACTTGCTGCTTCACTCAAATCAGGTATTAGCATGAAAACAGTAGCTGACTGGAAAAAGAGCTGGCAGTATGAGTAGCAGTCAGTTTTTTCAAAGGGGGAAGGTTCACAGAAGTGACCTTTCTGGAACTTGGGATAGTAGAAGGGCCAAGGATGGTCTCGGTCTCTCTCTCTCTCTCTCTCTCTCTCTCTCTCTCTCTCTCTCTCTCT
>NW_021620577.1:2339243-2368276 GCF_004785775.1 Grammomys surdaster | reverse complement strand
TCTCTCTCTCTCTCTCTCTCTCTCTCTCTCTCTCTCTCTCTCTCTCTCTTTTGGTTTTTCGAGACAGGGTTTCTCTGTGTAGCCCTGGCTGTCCTGGAACTCACTCTGTAGACCAGGCTGGCCTCGAACTCAGAAATCCACCTGCCTCTGCCTCCCAAGTGCTGGGATTAAAGGACTGACTTTCTTGTTGACTAGTTCAGGACCTATCTTAACTAGTTTGCTTATACCATCCAGTTCCTATCTCTGGGTTTCTTTTTTACCCTTTCCTTCCTTGAATTTGTTTCCTTCCCTTTTTTTCTTTCTAATAAGATCATGCTACACAAAAGAAGTAGCCAGTTAGCTAAGTTGTCCAACAAAAACCATGGCTGAAGGAAGAGTTTTCTAAATTTCTTATCAGTATTAATGTACTTATATACTGATGTAATCCATGCTGGTCAAGAACTGTACCTCTGAGCCCTACCCCTAGCCCTGTAGTATGCTGGTATATATAGTTGTAATCAGTGGTTTGGCTTTTTCTATGTGTGTACGCATGATTGCAGCTTAATCAGCTTGCCAGAGCTGTGCTAGGATTCCATTGTTTACTGTCCTTTGAGTAGCTTAGTGTCCTCGGCTCTTAGGCTGTGTGATTTATTTTCTTACTTTATAGTGTGACTCTCTATTATTATTGTACAGATTGCTATGAGCAGTTTTAAAGGAGTATATCCTAGAGTGAACAGGTCAGCAGAGGATTTGGAAATGTAGCTTTTCAGAGATTGAAGATAATTGCTTCTACTGGGGCAAGGCAACCTCCTAGTATTACCCTATTTGGTCACTCCCTTGAGGAATGGTGATTAGGTGACAAGAACGGACACAGGTTGTCTCCCTTAGCAGTAGCCTATGTTGGTTGAAAGTGATAGTGAGCCTTCCCAGGAACGGAGCTTTCAGACACCTTAAGGACTCAGTATTCTTCAAAGGGAAATAAGTAAATTGTACTTGGAGTTTAGAAAACTTAAAATGATAGACAGCAGGTTTTTAGTATTATTTTATTGTTTTAAAAATACATATTGTAAACTAGATGTGGTGATACATGCCTGTAATCTAGGAGGCTGAAGTGAGGCTGGAGGATTGAGATAGAAAATAATCCGGGTTAAACTGGGCATAGTGGTGCTCACCTTTAAAGCAGAGGCAAGTAGATCTCTATGAGTTCAAGGTCAGGCTGGTCTACACAGTTCCAGGATGGCCAGAGCTACATAGTAAGACCCCCCCCCCAAAAAAAAAAGAAAGAAAGGAAGGAAGGAAGGAAGGAAGGAAAAAAAAGGAGGGGGGCTGGAGAGATGGCTCAGCGGTTAAGAGCACCGACTGCTCTTCCAGAGGTCCTGAGTTCAATCTCCAGCAACCACATGGAGGCTCACAACCATCTGTAGTGGGATCTGATGCCCTTTTCTGGTGTGTCTGAAAATACACTGTAGTGTACTCATAAAATGAATGAAAGAGCCGGGCAGTGGTGGCATGCCTTTAATCCCAGCACTTGGGAGGCAGAGGCAGGCGGATTTCTGAGTTCGAGGCCAGCCTGGTCTACAGAGTGAGTGAGTGAAAGAAAGAAAGAAAGAAAGAAAGAAAGAAAGAAAGAAAGAAAGAAAGAAAGAAAGAAAGAAAGAAAGAAAAATAGCATAGCCTGAGCTACAGAGCCAGACCCTATATAGCTCAGGCTATTTTTCAGTCTCAAAGTACAATACATACTGTTGGTATATTTAACTCCTTTCCTCCAACACTACCCTTTTATAGGCCTTGAACTTTATTTAGACAAGGATAATCTTGAACTCCTGCCTCTACTTCCAAAGTACTAAGAATACATGCATGTGCCATTATACCTCCTCTTCTTTCCTTCTTCCTTTCTTCCTTACTCCCTCCCTGCCTACCTATCTGGTTTTAGAGAGAGTTTTGTTTAACATCAACAAGGATTTATAGAAAGCCCAGTGTTCCATGTCCAGGAGCTAAATAGTTGAAAAGACAGCTGTGGCCGTTTCTTAGAGCCAGACTTCAGTGTTTCACTGGCTGTAAAGACCGAAGTGGGGCTGGCAGATGCTAAGATTCTTCTTTTTGAGACAAGGTTTCTCTGTAGTCTTTACTGTCCTGGAACTTGCTCTGTAGACCAGGCTGGCCTCAAAATCAGAGATCTATCTGCTTCTGCCTCCCAAGTGCTGGGATTAAAAGCAGTTCCTGGCACTGCCTGGCTTCTAAGGGTGTTTTCTACAGTGCTGGACATTTGAACCCAAGGTCTCACACATGTTAGGCAAGCACTTTACCCTGAGCTACATACACTCCTGCCTTATGGGCTGTTCTTACAGCTAATTGTCTCCCTTGTGGAAAATGCTCAGTAAATAAGAGCTGATTGAGTTAGAAAATTGTTTCTTTTCCTTGGCCCAGTTTGGCCAGAAATGGCTTCAGAGTTGGAATTGTTGTCCTTATGAGTGACTTTCTTAGTTGGTGCTGTTGTACCGTACTGCTCATCTAGAAGTTCCCAAGTGGCCGCCCCTTTATATACTGCTGGAGTAGAGTCTCCAGGGATAGAGGGTGATGTTATTGCTTTATGGGATTGTACTTCCCTTGCTGATGAGAGCTCAGCCATGAAGTAGGCATGGGAATTAATCAGCTAGCTTATTATCTCATGCACCCAGCAGAGCACAGACTAGGTTGGGGACAGTTTGCTAGGTGACTTACTTGAAGGTAATCTCAGGTTTGTTGAGCTGTTCTGTTCTACAGTGGAGCCATTAGGCACAGCCTGGCTTCACTAACTAACTTCTTGTCAATACTCTGTTCTCATTCCTTTCCCCTGGCAGCCCACACAGGTAGAACTGTGTGGTAAAATGGAAGCTTTGCATTGCTTACTAAGCTGAGAGCTGCTGAAGCTTTTATTTATTTATTTTTTAATGTAGCTTTCTTTTATCTTTGGTAGCTTTTTATGTATAATTTTAAACATGCAGAAAAAAAAAGATAAGCCTAGTACAAGGACTTTTCTATCCCTTTTAGCCAGACCGTCAACACTTTTATCTTCTTACCTCACATCCCTACATACATCTTAAGTGCTGACAGTAGCTGCAGACAGCATCCCATTTGCTTCTGAATGCCAGTGTGTATTGCCTAAGAACAAACAAAGCATTATTATAACTCACTGTCCATCTTCAGATCTGTCCATGTTCTGAAACACTCCCAGTAATGGCAAAGCTTTGAGGTGCAAGGGTGTCTCCTTTGTTATATTGGCTTAACTCAGAAAAGGTTACTCAGTCATCAATTCCTTGTGTTTCTACAGGACCAGAGTGAGGGCAGCACAAACTACTCAGCCACAATGTCTTCAGAGGTGGAGACTTCGGAGGGGGTAGATGAGTCAGAGAAGAACAACTCTATGGCACCAGAAAAGGAAAACCATACCAAGTGAGTGAGAGCAACTGGTTGCTGCTTATCAGGAGGCCTCAGCACCTGTCCTACCACCTGTCAGTGTGCCTGATTCAGTCTGTTGGTGGTACTAGGTGGTACTATACAGCACTGAGCTGTATAGATGTTTAGTTACTGGGCCCTGCTGCACATTGTTCCTTAGCTTCTCATTAGAATTCTGTCACTGGCTAAGTTATTCCTTTTTTTTTTTTTTTTTTTTTTTTTTTGGTTTTTCGAGACAGGGTTTCTCTGTGTAGTCCTGGCTGTCCTGGAACTCACTCTGTAGACCAGGCTGGCCTTGAACTCAGAAATCCGCCTGCCTCTGTCTCCCAAGTGCTGGGATTAAAGGCGTGTACAACCACTGCCCAGTTATTTCTTATATTTTACTATATTTGCTAGTAAACCAGTTCTTAGGATGTGGGGTGACACAAAATAATCTCCTAAAAAAATAAAATACTGCAGAGACTAGACCACAAGAGAACCAAATTTTTCTGTTCTAACAGATGAGTGTGTGGATACACAGGAGCCCTTCCCGTGTTCTGTTGTCCTTATGATGGTTTTCCTTCCTTACCCATTGATTGATGTAACTTTATCCTGTGTAATTCTGTAATACAAAACTGGGAGGCAGACACAGGTGGATCTTTGAGTTTGAAGCTATCCTGGTCTATAGAACAAGTTCCAGGACAGTCAGAGCTACTTAGAAACCCTGTCTCAAAGACAAAAGAAAAAGAAACCAACCAAGATCTTGGTCTCTGTCTCCCAACTATCTCATCTTCCCACACCTAGGCCCATCCAGCTCTTTCTGGAGTACATTAAGTTTTGGCTCTTCAGCTACTAGGTGGCTACACAAGCAAAGCGTCATTCATTTGGGTGCTTACTAACCAATCCAGGCACTTTTGAGGAGACCATAGTAAACTTCACGACCACTGAGTTTTATGCCAGATTGTCACGTCCTGCCCTATGGTCACTGACAAGGCTCAGGTAGTCAAGCTGGACTGAAATAGTGTCTGAGTAGCTCCTGCTTCCAGTCTCTATCTTGGACCTAAACTGTCTTTTACCCTTTAGTCCTTTCTGGAGAACTAGAAAGGGCTACTGTCTCACAAAAAATTCATCCCGCACAGAATGGCAGACCTTTCTGAGCTCCTGAAGGAAGGGACCAAGGAAGCACATGACCGGGCAGAAAATACCCAGTTTGTCAAAGACTTCTTGAAAGGAAACATTAAGAAGGAGTTGTTTAAGGTTTGTGCCCTTCAGTCAGATGGGTTGCGTTCTAATCTTTAATAAGGGGTTGGAGGTGGGGTAGCTTTAGTCAGCTAAGGAAGTTGCCCTGCAACCACTCTTAAGGAAGAAGCTGCTGAGTCTTTTCTACTTTTTCTTGGAGACAGTCAGGCTACATAGTCCATATGGGCCCTAACCCTGGATCTTCCATCCTTACCTTCCTGAGTACTGGGGATGAAAGGTATGTGCCACCATGCCCAGACATACATTTGTTTTCCTGGTGTTAAGCCATGGCTATCCTAGCCTAAATGGAGTAACGAAAATATATTTGCAAATACTCACTAGAAGCTTCCTAGGTGTTATTAAGTAGTTAAATATATTTAAAAAGGGTCACAGTTGGGTCTTTGGGAACTGGACAAGGGGCTCTTCTCTTGAGCCACTCTTAAAACAGTGGTGGTGGTGGTGTGCTAGCAAGATGGCTCAGCCATTAAGAGCACTGTCTGCTCTTCCAGAGTTCCTGAGTTCAATTCCCAGCAACCACATGGTAGCTCACAACCATCTGTAATGGGATCTGATGCCCTCTTCTGGCATGCAGATAAAGCACTATTCTATAAAATAATCTTTAAAAAAAACAAAACAGAAAAGCATGGTGGGTTCTAGAGCTGCTGGCTTGGCTTAATAGCTCTCTCCCACAATCTTCCGTCACACTCACAGCTGGCCACCACCGCACTTTACTTCACATACTCAGCCCTTGAGGAGGAAATGGATCGCAACAAGGACCACCCAGCCTTCGCCCCCTTATATTTCCCCACGGAGCTACACCGGAAGGAAGCACTGATCAAGGACATGGAGTATTTCTTTGGTGAAAACTGGGAGGAGCAGGTGAAGTGCTCCGAGGCTGCCCAGAAGTATGTGGATCGGATTCACTATGTAGGGCAGAATGAGCCAGAGCTGCTGGTGGCCCATGCTTATACTCGTTACATGGGGGACCTTTCAGGAGGCCAGGTGCTGAAGAAGGTGGCCCAGCGGGCACTAAAACTCCCCAGCACCGGGGAAGGGACCCAATTCTATCTGTTTGAGCATGTGGACAATGCCCAGCAGTTCAAGCAGTTCTATCGTGCCAGAATGAATGCCTTGGACCTGAATTTGAAGACCAAAGAGAGGATTGTGGAGGAGGCCAACAAAGCCTTTGAATATAATATGCAGGTATTAACTGGGCACTACCATGGAGCCTGATCCATGCGGTTATAACCATGGATGCATGAGTTTGATCCTTTTAGCAGTAGTCAAAGCCAGAGATTTCTTGAGAGGCTACTGGTAGCATGACAAATGAGCTCCTACATGCCCTAGAAAAAGGTGAGGGAACCAGTTAGCCATCATGGAGCATGGAGCATGGAGCCGTGTACAGCTCCAGGAGGCCTGGCTTGAGGCCTATGACTAGTGCTGGAAAGGGCAAAGCCCCGGCATTTGAAATGTCTGAAATAGACCTATTTCCCTCTCTCTCACCACAGGATGTTAGGATTGAGGAATGGATAGTTTCCTCATTTTGTAGCAAATATTGATATAAAAACATTGCTTAGTATAGAGCCAGATTCTTTGGGAAGTAGAATAAGTAGGTTTCACAAGTCTCAGGTAGGGCTGATTTTAAGCCATTTCTGTCGCTAGTACCTCAGTGTTGGGAGAGAATAGCTGTGGGCACTCAAGCAGAGTTGTTAACAGCAGTCACCTGAGCTCCCACTAAGAATGTGCAGGATAGTGTTCACTTTTCTGGCTTATGTTCAGCTTGTTTGCAGTCCTGATCAGATGTATCTGGGCTCTAGCTTCTCCATGGGTGATCTGTAGGGTGTAAATTCTGAGTCTCTCTAGTTTAGGGATGGATGGCCTCTGATTATTTCTGCTTCTCAGATATTCAATGAACTGGACCAGGCCGGCTCCACACTAGCAAGAGAAACCCTGGAGGATGGGCTCCCAATACATGATGGGAAGGGAGATGTACGTAAATGTCCCTTTTATGCTGCTCAGCCAGACAAAGGTAGGTTGTGGGTCCTGAACTAACGTTTTCTGGGGCAGGTGTATCATTGCCTTCCACTGATGCCATTGTCTTATATTGTGCTGCATGCAGGTACCCTGGAAGGCAGCAACTGCCCCTTCCGGACAGCCATGACTGTGCTGAGGAAGCCTAGCCTGCAGCTCATTCTAGCTGCCAGTGTGGCCTTGGTAGCTGGACTCTTGGCCTGGTACTACATGTGAAGGACCTGTCATATGTTGTTTGCATCCTACCCCAAGTGACCTCTTCCATCCCCGTCTCCACCTCTGCCTAAAACTACCACCTCAGGTGACTTTTTAAATGCTGGGTCTGAGAAAACAAGCAACCAATAAAAGCCAGACACTAGAGCCTCTGCCTAACAGCATCTTCTCTGCCAGCCAGGTGCACATCAGACAAAGGCTGTCACTCTGTCAACAGCTAATGCACTACTGCAGGTCAGTCTTGGATCTCTGATCTGGCAGTGCTCCAAGACTTCTCCCATTTAGGAGGCCTACGTACACTGTATTTTTAGTAGTACTTGGAACAGTCATTGCCATGCTGGTAGTGACCTGCCCATACACCCAGGCCTCGTCGGAGTCATGCCATCTCATGATGGCTCAATATTCTAGGCCTGTTGACAGTGGAGTGGAAACTATGCATTCCTGCTTCCAAAGCCTACAGAGCTTATTCTGTATAACCAGGATCACCCTAAGAAGCCTATTAGCCTGGTCTGTCTCCATTGACTTATGTACCTGCAACAGCACTCTAAAAACAAACTACACACATTTCCCTCCTTGGTGGGATACGATAGAGTCTCTCAGAAACAGTGGTATGTTGCATACAAATGGACATCCTCTTCGATGACACTCCTTGCCAATTTCCTAGCACTTTCTATTTCCATGTATTCATGCTAAAACACCATAAAAGATCCTTAATATCTGCTTGGACCTGTGATTTTTCAAACTCAAATTCTTTGAGGTTTCATATTTCAGCAGCACATGCTTATACTTAAACAATTCATGGTCTAAAATAGAAATGTGAATTTAAATATTTTTATTAGTTGGATATTCCTATAAAAGTCTTTGTGTGAAAAAATGGTAGAACAACAGGGAAACTCAAAAAGATTTGAGCCCACCACCTTCACAGTTCAGAAGATTGATTTTACTAAGAACTGAGTGCTTAGTGTGTCATTTTCAGACTGTAAGGTCTTGTTTAAGGACAAAAGAGCAATAGCTATTGGTTAAGAGGTCAGTAAGCTAGGACAGGACTCATTCTCAGGTTCTGCAGCCTGGACGTCTAATTATGCAAACAGTAGAAACCAATGCCCTGGCCCAGAACAGCTGGGTTCCCCCAGGGCAGGTCTATATATAATTCTGGTTTGGTGTAATTGGATTCTTAAATGTGTTGATTCCCAGGCTCAGGCTCCTGCCTGCCCCTAAGACTACTGTAGTGTCCCACCCTGTATCTCAGAAAAGAAGGAAGCCAGGCAAGACAGCAGAGGCCCAGGGCAGGGGAGTGAAAGGGCCAATTTAATGAAACTACAAACTGGCCACAGTTCACAGTGCTAGGAGGCCATGCAGTGTTATGAGACCAGGAGAGGGACAGCAGCAGGATACAGCGTCCACACGGCATATTCACAGACCATTAAGACATGGACAGGTTTGGGCTTACACCCTGGGCATGACTCATGTCCCTAGGATACTCCCACCACTTGTGACTTCTTCCTGGTCCCCAGCCCAGTGCCACATCTGTTCCTTCAGAGGAGCTCCAATATGGAAGCAAGTCAACTATGGCAAAAAGGCTGGCACTTATTCCAGAGACCAATAAACCTACAAAGAGGTGCTTCTGATCTGCCATGTCAACAAACCACCAGGCAGAAGTTGCACCCTCACACAGCATAGACACAGAAGTAAACAGGACAGGCTCATGGGCATTCATTCCTTCTGGCCTCAGAGAATACAGGCGTTCACAGAGGTGTGGCCAGAAAGGAGATCTGCACACTGACTGACTCAAGCTAGGTGAGAACAGGGGCACGTTCTTGCCCCAGAGCTTTAAATAGCCCAGCATCCTCTTTGCCTCCTACCAGGCAGTTCTCTGGGGTGTTTCCATACCTGAGAGTTCTGAGGTCCAGGGTTACCAGTCATTCTTTCTTTCTTTCCCTATCTTGGTACCCCAGACAGCAAACCCCACTTAAACCCAGGCCTTAAGACTCTATCTTGCTTAGGTCCACTTAACTTTAGATGACACCCTGACTTAATTCCAGCAGGTCAGGAACAACTGTGGTTCCAGGCACAACTGTCACTGTAGGCCCTAGTCTGGGGACCTGTTGATGCCTCTGGGTGCTTTTGGTCCCAGGAAGAGTAAGGGCCAGCCTGGACCTTATACTTATACAGAAAAGGAGAAATGAGGACCCCAGTTAAGAGAGCCTCTCTAGCTTATCTTCTGAATCTCAAATGTCCGAGTAACACACAAGATCAGTGCCACCCCCATGCCACCCACTGGCCCTTGGCCTTAAATCCAACAGAATTTTTGCTGGAAGAGTCGGATGCTCAGGGAAGGGCAAGGTGAGAACAGGATTTCCAGGGTACAGTGGCAAAACTTCCAACCCTAAGTGGGGGCTGGAGGGTAGTGACCACTGAGCATGGGGAAAAGCACACAGGGCCAGACTGAGAGGTGGGGAAGTCCAAGTCTGGCTCCGTTAGCACAAGCGCTTGTATGTGCAGATGTAGGCTTTGCAGCTGGGACATGTGTGTGTCACATCCTTGAAGTCATTGATGAGGCAGGGGATCAAGCAGCAGCCCAGGTCACACCTGAATTGAAGACAGAGATAGGCTGAGGCCTGAGAAGGCTCACGCAGCATATAGAGCCCCCCAGCAGCACCACCACCTACCAGTGCCCCACACCTACCCCATGAAGCAGCAGAAGAAACCCAGCACAAAGTTCATCAGGCCTATCTCGTAGGAGATCTTGGTGGTGATGGCCTGCTGGCAGTGAGGACACACTGTCTGCACTGGTGCGCCTTCAAAGATCTCTCCCTGCAGTACTGTCACCGTGGTGGCTGCCCCTGATGGAACCAATACTGTGGCCGTGTGGCCCCCAGGGCCAGGGTAGGACCCTGGTGGGTAGGGTCCTGGTGGATAATAGCCCATAGGTGGGTGAGGGCCTGGAGGAGGATAGAAACCTGGAACAACACAGAGAGGTCACTGCCTGGCTGGGAGAACACAGAACATATGATCCCAACACTCAAAACACAACCCACAGCTTCTTGTCTTCCCCAAGAGTGCCAGAGTGTCAGCAGGAAGAGGCCCTATAGCTAAGGACTTGGATCAAGGTGACCATTTATAATGACCCATCTGATCCCTACCATATTGACTGAGACCAACACCGATGTGGCAGAGGGCTAGGAGCACAGCTCAGCTCTACTTAACTCCCTGCCTCTGGCATGCCAAGACTATTCTCTTATGCCTGCAAGGGTGAGGACTTAAGAGGCAGAGCACCATTCCTCTCGTGCATACAGAGCTTCAAAGACAACCCAGCCTGACCCCAGACACTGCAGGAGCCACTCACTGTGGGCCTGAGTGTAGACCAGTGAGCTACTGGTGAGCAAAGGTCTAGGCCTCCACCGGAGGCTTACGTCCTTAATAGAAAAGACTCCCATCTTACTACAGTCCTTAGCATGAACCACTGCAGCCTTCCTCGGTGGATGCCAAGTTCCTCCTAGCTACTACTTTCATTTTATATGGAGTGACTGATGACTTTCCAGAGTGAATTTTCATAGGTCAACTCACCTGCAGGCATGTAGGTGCCATCTGCATTCATGTGGGGGGGCACAAAGCCAGTCTGAGGTGCTGGATGGCCAGGTGGCTCATAGGGTGGGGGGGCAATGTCAGCAGAGGGCAGTGGCATGCCTGGTGGCGGCTGCATCACAGCTGGAGAGGTTCGGCCTGGATAGAGATGGGCAGAAAGAAGATGGCTCAGCTGATCTCCACACACAAGCAGGACACAGAGTGACCCTGAAGCAGGATTTGAAAAGCCTCAACTACACTTGGAATAGAGAGCTGTGACAAAGACCCCAGAAGGCAGAGGTCAGGAAAGACCCTTAAGACAAGAGCCAATGACAAGGTACTGGCCCAGCAGTCCCATTTATGGACCTTACCAGACCTCTACCATTGACAATTTAACATCCTTACCTGGGGTAGGTGGGGCTCCACTTTTTTCCTCCAGTAGTGGGGCTGAAGGACCTCCTGGATAAGGAGGTGGTGGCTCATTAGACATCTTTGTTGCTGATACTTCTGGATCTGGAGGAGAAACAAATTTAGCCCCTTGCTTCCATGCAAGGCCACTAGGTTGTGACCATCTTCAGATGGCCATCAACCCGAGCACAGAAGTGTTTTCTCCAGCTCCTCTCAAGGATTCCCTGGCTCAAACTCAGGTACCTGAGCACCCAGGTACCAGGAACAATCCACCAGAGCTACCATCCTTTATACTCCTCCATGGTAACCCACATTTCTTTGGAAGCTAGAGGGTAAGGACAGAACTCTGATGACAAGGCCCAGAAGTCCTGTCTGAGAACCTAACCCCAGCCACTACCCAAGGAAGCTTGGCACCTACAGTCTCCCAACTCTTAACTGAGCCATGGAGGGGCAGACTTTTTCCACAGGCTGCAACATGGTTTGGAAAGGGGTGATTTCTTACCTCAGATTCCTGGTGTTGAGAATGGAAGCAGGTGAGAGTAATTCAGCTGGTACAGATCTAGGAGGCTATTTTAGGCAAAGAGAGAAAGCAACACCTTCAGCCGCAGGCTTCCGGGTAGGCTAGTTCCCCATGCTTACTCATAGCTTACTCCCTACTCCCCTAGTGGCATACTGCTGAATCCTCTGTGTGCCCACCATTCCCCATCCTATAGATCCAACCCCCATGTTTGAAAGGAAGCAAAAGGAGTCAGCTGTGGGTTGGTGTCGAGCACTGGCTTGTCTCCTGTTTTGCTTGGGAGGTATGAAAAGGAAAGAGTCAAAGGAAACAATTTGTTTTATTCCTTTCATCAAGTGCCTGAGTACCTGCTATAAGGCAGTAGTGGTGAAGCAGACACACTCAGGTCTTGACTTCACTCTATTTAACATAAAAGACTAATCATTAGTAGCATTTTGAAGTTGAGACTGCCTTTTGTTAACTGAAAAGCAGTAACAAATGGAAAAACTCCAGTACTATGGTATGTTCAGTAAAAATGACATTTCTAGCAAAGCCCTTATACTAAGTCCAAACACAGAAGCACCAAGCCACTTCAATTTTTTTTCCCTCTTTGAAATAGAGTCCTACTGTGTAGTCCAATCTGGCCTTCAACTCTTCATCCTTCTGCCTTGCCTACCATGTGCTAGGATATAGGCATATACCAGGACAACTTGCTTCCTAAGTTTAACAAATCGGGGGCGGGGGCAGGGGCAGAGGGATCGGATCCAAGCTTTGGAGTCAATTTTGTTTGATGTCTGGGGTTGGGGATTTAGCTCAGTGGTAGAGTGCTTGCCTAGCAAGTGCAAGGCCCTGGGTTCAGTCCTCAGCGCTGGGGGAAAAAAAAAAAAAGACAAAATTTTGTGGTGATGTGAATAGGAATGGCCTTCATAGACTAGTGTTTTAATGTCCACAGAGAGGAGCAACTCTAGGAGGTGTGGCCTTGTTAGAGGAAGTGTGTCACTGTGGAGGCGGGCTTTGAGGTCCCATATATGTTCAAGCCATGTCCAGTGGTACAGTCCAGTTCCCTGCTGCTTTCGGATCAAGATGTAGAACTTTCAGCTCCTCCTCTAGCATCATGTTTGCCTGCATGCTGCCATGCTTTTCATCCTGATAACAGACTAAACCCCTAAAACTGTAAGCCAGCCCAAATTAAATGTTTTCCTTTATAAGAGCTATGGTCATGGTATCTTTTCATAGCAATAAAATACTAACTATGACAAATTTTAATACAAGTTGGAGAAACTCCATTCTTGATCAATATAGCTTAACACTCTCCATGCCCTTCTGCAAGAAGTTACTGCTCTGCCTGCACCCAACTGCAGCTTCAGCCTATCTTTCCTAAGGCAGGCCCACATTTGAGGCTTCCAGGAACAGGTCCACTACTTGAGATTATAGGACTACTGCTCTACAAAGCCACCCTCACGTTTCACAGCCCCAACCTACAGATAATGTCTGAGTCTGAAATGCCATGAGCATTTCATTCAGCTGCTTTGGGTGCTGCTTGTTCCAAGTAACAATCAGAATGAAGACCTGCTGGATGTCCCAGCAGTGTCTGGCTTCCCCTTACTCTGTATGAAGCTCTACCAGGGAGTTGCATACTCTACCTTTGCTTAGCCACACCCACCCACCAGACTCTTGCTTCTCTGAAGAACTCCAGATGGGGGTTTTCACAGGAACAAGGATGAAACTGACATTCTGACATACCTACCAAAACTTAGGGAACACTACAGAGCCATGGAATCAAGCAAGGCTGCTTTATTCCCCCAACCCCCAGCCCAGGCCATGTGGAGTATGACTCCGCTCCAAAGAGGCAAAAAAAAACAAAACAAAACACAAAACAAAACAAACAAACAAACAAAAATAACCCCACAATCTTGTAACACGTGTGGTCGACAAAGCACCAGAACTCCATTTCCCATTCCCTCAGGATCAGGCTTGTATCCAGTAAACAGGACAGCAAAGAGATCTGGAGTCAGACAAACCTGGCCTCAAGTCCAGGGCATTAGTATGTCAGAGTCCTTACCTTTCTGTACGAGAAACCTCTTTCCCCAGGCCCAGACATAACCCAGTCTCTAGTACATCCTTGGGGAGGAGGTCCTGCTGAGAGGTGTTCTGCAGTTACATCATAGTGATAGCTATAAAGCTCTATTAACATATTAAAAGCACCAAACATAATTAACAGTGGGAAATCATTCTTACAAATAAATTGTTAAGCAATTCACTGTGGTATAAACATCACAGATTATAGTAATTAATATGGCTATGAAAACACTTAAATCTTTGAGATTCTGTTGTAGATGCAATTCATCCTTCACCAAAACATTATGTAGCACATGGCTGTACTTGGAAAAGAACATGATTCCAAAATAGGGCCCTGAAGGCAGTATTGCCTGGTATGATACCTAATCTTGTCAACTTGGCACATCTGGGAAACAAGAACCTCAACTGAAAAACGGACTCTGTAAGACGACCTTCAGTATGTTTTCTTGGTTGCTAACTGATGTAGGAGATGCCAGCCCACCTTGGACAGTAAGAACCCTGTGAGTCTGGCAGCAAACCAATACATAGTGCTCTTTGGTTTTGTTTGTTTTTTAAGGTTTCCTCTTGAAGTCCTGTCCTGGCTTCCCTTGGTGGTGATAGACTGTAACCTGTAAGCTGTAAACTAAAACAAACCCCTTCCTCTCCAAGTTGCTTTTAGTTACGGTATTTTATCACTATGATAAATTGCTGTTGATTTAAAAAAAAAAAAAAAGACATTTGGCATAGGAAGTGAGAAAGAAATGGGGCCTGGACTTTTGGTGTGCCAGGTTCAGTTGCCTTCCTCTGGGTCTCTTGCTTCCCAGAGAAGTTTCAAGTACAAGGCCTCAGGAGGCCTGAGGACTGCCTCTGGCATTCTGCTTGGCTCTCAACTATTTATTATGCAGTGCAATTGATCTAAAGCCAAGACAGAGCCTGGCAGCCTGTCTGCTGATACAGGGCCCCTTGAAGTGGGGAGACAGCAGAGTTCATTATCTCCTGGCCAGCACAGCTGTAGGGTCTGAAGGCAAACTTAATTCTCTGGTTGAAACTGCAACAGAGGGTAACCAACATACTCCCATGGTCTTTCTGTTTCACAAAGTTTCAGTGAGCAGGCCAAGTCCAGGAGAGGAAAGGAGAATTTTGAATCCTAAGACCTATTGGGGCAATCAGCCTGCTCAGCTCTGTGCACAAGTTCTCACAGGACTGAAGACAAGTACTGAGGGGATGAGGTAAAAGGTGACAGAGAGGACAAGGCTCAGAGGGACTTTCTGACATGACCTTTTCCAGGTCTACAAGACCAATGGTTCTCCAAACTTTTGTTCTGTGGACTTCTTTACACCAGATTATCAAGGACTTCAAATAGACTCTCTCTCAATACGGTATTAGAAAATATCTCTTAAGTACTTTTTTTTTTCTTTTGGTTTTTCGAGACAGGGTTTCTCTGTGTAGTCCTGGCTGTCTTGGAACTCACTTTGTAGACCAGGCTGGCCTCGAACTCAGAAATTCGCCTTCCTCTGCCTCCTAAGTGCTAGGATTAAAGGCGTGTGCCACCACTGCCCGGCATCTTAAGTATTTAATAAAGAATTTTAAAAAATTAGTTTGGCCATGCAGTAGTGATACAAGCCTTTAATTGTAGCACTCAGTAGGCAGAGTTCTCTGAGTTCAAGGCCATCCAATCTACAGAGCTAGTTCCAGGACAGCCAGGGCTACACAAAGAAATCCTGTCTCTAAAAAACAAAAATAAGACAAAAAAATTAGTTCAAGGCTAAGGATGTAGCTTGGGGAGAGCAATTTCCTTATACATGCAAGGTCCTAGATTCAACCCTACCACCGTAAATAAATAAATACTAAATAAATAAATATGTTTCCAAAATTCCAATTAATACTCACCAATAGAACAAAACTTAACAGTGGCAACAAATCAATTACAAGTTTGGGAATGCTGGTTCAGCATGTGGGAGGTTGTGGCAGGAAGACTGCTGGAAACTTGAAGTAAAATGAGCTACAGAGTAAGACAAAGCCTCAAATAATCCAAACCAAGGGTCAAAGAGATGGTTCAGCATTTAAGAGCACTTGTTCAGTGCTCAGCATCCACACAGGAGCTCACTACCATCCAGTTGTCGGGAATACAATGCCCTCTTCTGACATCCACAGGCACCAGGCACATATGTGATAAACCCTGCCCAAGACTTATACACATACATTTTTTTTTTTTTTAAATCCAAACCAGTGGGCCATGAAGATGGCTCAATAAGTCAAAGTGTGTGCTATGCAAGTTTAGGAACCTGAGCTTGATCCTTGGAACCCATAAAAAGTGAAGAACCAACTCACGAAGTTGTCTGTTTACCTCCATGCAAGTGCTGTGGTACACAAACACCCTCACAGAAAATAAATGCAAAGAAGTTACTAGCAACAGAGAAAGAGACAAAAATTGTTTCCCTATAGTATGAAATGACTTTGTTTATATTCAACACAATACATGAATGCCTAAATCACCAGTCTGTTTGTGTTGGAATTCTTTGGGGGAGGTGGGGAGCACAGAAGAGGGAACTTAGGACTTCAAATGCTTTACATGCTTTTTTTGCCATTAACACCCCCATCAATTGCATTAAAAAAGAAAAGTGTGCTTATGTCTGTTTATCTGTTCACTAATGTGTGTTTATGGGTGGTTTTGGAGCCCAGAAGAAAGTGTCAGTTTCTTGAGCTGTAGTTACAAGCATTTGTGAGCCACTTGAGGTGGGTGTTGGGATCTGAACGCGGTCCTTAGGATTGAGTGCTCTTAACTGCTGAGCTATCCCTCTTGCTCTTTGACAGCTGTGTTTCTGGGCATGAGGAGGAAAACAGCAGCTAGTTTGAATCATAACTTGAACAACTAACTACAACTGTGTATATGCTTTACTCACAGACAGCCATACTTTACCTCGTGACAAGGCCTTGTGTAAAGCTAATGGAAAAGGTTTTACCATACTCAGTTTGGTAAGCTCTCGTTGCTATTAACTTTTTCAGACTTTACTGTTTGTGTACATATGCCATGCACGTGTGTGGAGATCCAAGGACAGCTCTCTACAGAGTCAGAGTCTCAATCCACCTTTATGTGAGTTCTGGAGTAGAACTCGGGTCATCAGGTTGGCATGTTAACCATCTTTACCCAGAGCCATCTCGCTGGCTAGCCATTAACTTCTGACTAATAAAAACGTTATCTTTAGCTAGGTGGTAGTGGTGAATACCTTTGATCCCAGCACTGGGGAGGCAAAGAAGGTGGTTCTCTTGAGTTTGAGGCCAGCCTAGTCACAGAGAGCCAGAGCTACACAGAGAAACTCTTGTTTTGAAAAACTAAAAGTAAACAAACAACAAACAAAAAAAATCAAATCTACCTTTAAACATAAAAAAAAAAGAATAAGGTTAATTTTTGCTACCTTTCTTTATGTGTGTGCTGCTCTGTGTAGTGGTAAAGACTGGTGCAGGATGTTGCCCCACCTCGATCCAACTCAGGCTCAGGTGCTTTCTTTCAACCTGATTCTGAGCCATCCGTGCAAATACCAGTACAATGCAAAGTCAAGGTCTAATCTTGTTTTGCTCTAATAAGATAGTCTGACCACCTTCCTGAGACCTCAGGAAACTCTCCTTCCAGGCTGCAGAAGACACCACTGTTCTGGAGAGGCCCCACTAGACTGAATGCAGAGTCAGTTCTCCACTGCCAAAGAGACCTAGAGTCTTAGGGATTCCCTGGGGAAATCAGAGCCTGTTGTTGTTCTACCTGAACTGCACCTGAGGGAGGCATCTGCTGCTGTGCAGGCTTTTTAAATTAAACAAGCAGCTGGGACAAGGACTCTATCAACCTTACTAAATCCAGCTCCACCATTATCTGGCTAGACATCAGAGCCTTGGTTAACTCATTTGCCTTCCTCTCAGAATGGAAGAAAGGTTACCAGAGGGTGTACAAAATGTCCTCTGCTGGACAGCAGGGGCTGACCCACAAGAACACTGAATAAAAAGAACCTGTTACAGGACCCCGAAGTGGTAGTGCATGTCTTTACTCGGTAGGCAAAGGCAGGTGGATCTCTGAGTTCCAGGTCATCCTGGACTACAAAGCAAGTTCCTAAACAGCCCAGGCTCTGCACAAAGAAATCCCCCCCCCTCTAAAAAAAGAAGAGAAAAAAAAAGGGGAAAGAAAAAAGAGCCTGTTACTTTACTACTCAATGCTTATATCTGATCCCTGATCATGGTGCCTGTGGTCACCTGCAATGACCTCATTCAGATCCTAGTCTGAGCAGCAGGATGGCCATGAAGACTCCAACCACCTCTAACTGTTCTAGTGATAAAAATATAGAAATAAACCTGCTTTAATCAACTAATGCCAAACAACTTCCAGTTGTTAGAAAAGAACTAGCATTAAAAATTAGTGTTACTTGGGCCTAAAGGCATTACATCTTTCCAGGAAATGAACTATCAAAACACTTCTATTAACTTTCCAGTTAAATAACTTTCTCCAGGTCACAAAATATTGCCTGTTAGGGGTAAATACTTTTTGTTGTTTAAAAACAGACCCCAGCCATATCTCCCAATGGTATACAACTATGGAAGAATCATCTATGCTGAATGCAAACTTTCCAGTATAGCTGCTTTAAGGTTACTATACACTAAGATCTGTAAATAAGCCTAATAAGTAAGTGGTTACCCAGAATAAAATTTGGTAGACTCATACCTTGGTTTTTGTTGGGACCATATGAGTGGGTAGACATTATTTATTTATGTCTCCCCAAGGAAAAGACTTTTATCAACAGAAGCTATCATGGGCCTCTACATTGAGATCCTCTCTCAAAAGAAATTAAAGCACCAAAAAGAAAAACAAGAAGGGCACACACAAAAAAAAAACCACCCCAAAAACCCAACAACCAAAAAGGGGGCGGGGCAGGGGATGTAGTTCAGTGTAGAACACTTGCCTAATACGAGCAGGGCTCTGGGTTCAATCTCCAGCACTAGGTACAAAAAAGAGAGACAACTAGAGGCCCTGGAATGAGGCCACACACTCCTAACACTCATGCCAGTGTGAACCTGGCTGCAGAAGCTGCTGCTATTGTATAGTTGAATACTGATGGAGCATTTACCATGCTGACACAGACGCCCATCATGGGGACAGAAAGGAAAGGCTCAAAGTGAATGCAGGTACGCCAATGTCTCAGGCTCACACCATCTTCCTCTCCACCAAGCTCTGCATAAATCTGCAGCTAAGTCAGGCACTTATTAGTGTGTAACCAGGCTAGTACTCCTACAGCTGCCCAGAGATAATATGCAAGACAAGAAACAAAGAGAAAGCCAGGCATGGTGGTGCATAATCCCAGCATTCAGGAGGCAGAGACAGGTAGAACTCTCTAAGTTCAAGACCAGCCTGGTCTACATAGATTCAGTCTCAGAGAGAGAGAAGGAGGAAGAGCCATCGTTCACAAAGTCCACTTGGGTCTCAGAAAACCCTGGTGAAGGCTGAATCTGTCTACAACTGTGCTGGGAAGACACCTCCAACTCGAGAGACCTGTCCAATCAGCATCACTAGACTATGAAAGTCTAACTGTGTTCCATCTTCCATCAAGTCTCAGCAGAGGCAAGCCAAGAGGGGCAATGCTACTGCTGGCTCTGACCATTCCTGGCTTGTATCAATGAGGGTACAAGTACAACATGAGAAGGAGGAAGTGAAAAGAGAAGCAGAAGCCAAATTGAGATAAGACTAGTGGTTCCAAACTTACAAGCAGGTATGACTTCTAGGTCAGGACGAGAACTGCACTGACATCCTAATGATTTCTCACCAGTGCTCTTAGCAAACTCTTTTCACTTCCCAGGACCTCGAAGGAGGGGCCACAAGGGAGCAGGTTAATTCTACTATTCTGGAGGAAAGTTGTACTTCTAGGTATATTCCACTTTGAGGGCAGCAATTACCACAAGCAAAAGTATCTATATGTATTGTCTTGATGTTCAGCCAAAAGGATGGCTAACTCCAATGCAGCTAGAAAATAAGTGATCTGAAATGCCACCTATCTACTTTTAACAAATATGGAACTAGGATCTGAATACAAGCAGTTAAGAACAGAGCGATCCTCCTTCAGTGGTGTTGGATGGAGAGTGAGATTTTGGCAGGTTTGTTTGGACATAAATACAAACGCAGAACCCTTTTACTTATGTGTAGATTCTAGTTTTTCTATGATGAGCACTAGCTCCTTCTTCAAAATGCTCAAAACTGTTAAATATTTTTATTTTTCAAACTAGAAAGGTGCCTCAGACTATGAGTGAGTTCTGCTGAAACAGGGGCTTCTAGGAACTCTCCCTCTCAGACATCACAGCATCTTTTACTGCATCTTTCTTCGTTTTGTAGAGTAACTCCCACCTCTCTTCTGGATCATAGCCCAGGACTTTGGGCAAACTGTCCAGTTGGCTAGGTCTTGCATGGAGAGCCAACGAGTCACTTGATGGAGAAGGGCAGGCAAGCAAATCCCCAAGGGACACATGATACACTAGAGAGTGATGAGGTTACTGCCTCAGGGCAGGTGATTGTAGGTTCTGAGCCAAAACCAGCCTAGGCTGGTCCTGTGCCCTTGCCCTGCTCTCTGAGCTGTTTCTGTGCTCAGGAGCTTGTTTCTCTATATTCTGCTGCTAGCATAGAACATGATGGAAGTCCATATAGGAGAGGAAATGAAGAGCAAAGGATGGAAAAAGAGCTACAGCTGCAGGCATAACCAGAGATAAACAAGTTGTCGGCACCTGTTCCAAGGCAAGGCCATGGTGACTGAAAGCTAATTTTAGAAACACCACAAGCCTAAAGACCCATCTCTTAAGCCACCAAAATGGAACCTGAGGGGGGAAAAGTCCTGACATCTGCCAGCAGTGAACTGACACAAAATAGACAGCCTCTGGGTTATTTTAACCAGGTGCCTAGCTGAGATTAAAAACTGTTATTCTGACCAAGGAGAACACACAAGACCCTGATGTGTAGTCAAACCATGTAGCCACGACAGTCATAGCCACCAGGTGCAAGATTTTTGTGTTTAAGACTTTTATTTTTTATGTGTATGTATTTGTGTGTCAGTTCATGCCATGTGTGTTCCAGTGCCTGTTGAGGCCAGAGGTGGGCATCAAATCCCATGAAAGGAATTACAGATGGTTTTGATCCACCTGGAACTAAACCACCTCTTTCACATAACTCACGAAGTGCTCACCCTCCAAACTTTCTTTCAAAAAATGAGGTGATCTTTAAGATACTGCTCTCTCTTGTGTAATAAATCGCTTCCTCTATTATTCTAGGGAAAGTTCTGCTTGGGGGAAAAATAAGCTGCAGAGATGTGTCACTGCTAATACTGGATACTTGATAGAAGTCACAGCAATTACTAAAAGAAAAGAAAATACCACAACACACAGCAGACCTGAGTCAGACGTCAACAACTCTTTAAGTTGCTGTCAACTGCTTTTTCAAGAGCAATTTAAAAACAGAACTTTGTATGTTAGCATACACTTTTAAAAATGGTATTAAATTCTGTAAGTTCAAGGCCAGCTTGGTCCACATTTCCAGGGTAGCCAGAACTACACAGTAAGACACAAGGCATGACCCCAAAACCTGAGAGAAATGTGCATAGTCTAGGGTCACAGTGGAATCTTATCAATAGCCTGCCCTGTGGAACCATGCACAGATGTCAGCAAAGGCACCCACAAAGAAACAAGACACAGCAATCTGGGAACAAAACACAGGGAATCACACTGCTACAGAAGTGGAAGGCAACTAGTGTTTTATATGCATTATATAACACAGCAGAGGTTGAACCAAATTCCTATTACTTGAAGTAGACATGGGACCCTGGAATGTTCACTCATCAGTTGGCATGACAGCTATGGATTTGGGAAATGGGAACGTGGTCATGTTTGGAGTCGTCATTGGCATGAGTAGATTTCTCTCTGACTCAGATATCTCACCTTTCTTTTGTTGTTGGTGGTGGTTTTTTGTTTTTGTTTTTTGAGACAGGGTTTCTCTGTGTAGCCCTGGCTGTCCTGGAACTCACTCTGTAGACCAGGCTGGCCTTGAACTCATAAATCCGCCTGCCTCTGTCTCGCAAGTGCTACTAGAGCAGAGGCAGGACTCAGCACACCTGCTGCAGCCCTCCAGCTCTCTTGCCACACTGTCCAAAATGTTCAAAGTACACTGGCTGCCCAGTATGGTGGTCCAAGTGTGCAAGTATTTGGAAGGTGGAGGCAGGAGGATCAGAAGTTCAAGGCCAGTCTCAACTACATGGAATGTCTGAGGATGTCCTGGGCTATATAAGACTGTCTCAAAAACAGTAACACAACACCAGACATTTGAATGGGTGGGGTCTTATGCCCTCCACAAAATGCTTCAACAGTGAGATCACATCCTCTACACTTAAGTTTACTTGGATTTCATGGCGCCACTAACAAAAGGGTGAAGTCTCACTGCCTAGCCCTGGGTTTTTCTATGAAAGCAGGGCTGAAAAGAAAACGGGAAACAAAGCAAAATGTCTCCTTGGGCTGCAGTCTCTCCACATTTCTCAAAGCTTACAGGCTATTCAAGGAACTTAAAGGGCAGTGTGACCTCATGAAGTCTTGGCTCTACTAGCTGATTTTAGAACTAACCCAATGAGGATTCAACTCTCCATTCAAAACTGTATTTCAAGGGAAGAATGCATACACATGGTTCTGTGCCTTCAGAGTGGATAAGCTCACAGGAAGACAACAGAAATTCAGGCAGTACCTGATTTTATTCAGCCAACAAACATTGTCTGCTATGTGCCAGACACTTTCCTAGGCAATTTGGTGGGAGACATTTTCCTTAGCAACTGGGGAGAGGGAACTATAAACAGAGAGGTACAGTGATAGAGGAAGAAGAGTTAGGGAAGAAGTCCTGCAGAGCTTAATTCTACATAGGAAAGGCTTCAGTGAACATGGCAACATGAACATTTCAGCGCAGGCAAAGGTGAATTACATATAGTGTGGGAAGAAGGTCTAGGTAAGAAATTACATGCAAAGATCCCCAGAGCACACTGGGGAGAGGGACCCTAGAGGGCGCCCACACTGAGGGCAGGGAGGCAGTCAGGAGAGCAGTTGGGATGAATTAGGAAATGGGAGGGGGTTAGGTTGTCCCAGTCTCCCTTTGCACTGTACCATTATCAAACAGGCGGCTGCTAGAGGGAGAAACCTACAGTACTGGATACCTCTGGTAGTGCTGGGTACAGTTCCTTTTTGGCCAGTTTGAAGCCACAGAGAAACAGGTCTCAGTATAGCTAATCTCCAGGCTGAACAGGTAAACCATGCACACATGGAAGCTGAATTTGACTACACCAAGGGCTAAAACTAAGGCTGGATCCTTAAGGGATACAGAACCCCTAGGAAATCTGAGAGCTGAGAAGTGATCATGAGTTCTTCCCTGAACAGGGCAGTGTTCTTCAGGTCTGAACATGGGCCAGTTCTATCAGAGAATCCATCATTAGTCAAGTTTCCTTTCCTAAGTGACTAATTCAAGAGCCGAAACCCCTGACTCCTTAATTCAGACAATTCACTGGACCCAAGAGTAATAACTCAATTCAGAGTCCCAAGACTCAGATAACTAGAGACCCACCTGGGAACCTGGATCAGAAGAATTTACAGAACAGGCAAGACCGGCAGGTGGCTCTAACCACTAGGAGAGGTCTGTGAGCCAGGGACCTGCAGGACAGTCCTAGAACCAGGGCATTAGTTCCTCCCAGCAGAGGATCAAACACTGGTACCTGGGGACAGTCTCTCTACAGCTCATAAAATATGTATACTATAGTTTGACTGACATTCCTAGGCAGGATTTCCCCATCTAGAAGTTTTATTTCTATTTGCCATACCTCAGTCACCAAACTAGATGGGTGAAAGAGGTTCCAAACATTTTTCTTTTTCAAAATTACAATTTACTTATGTATGTAGTCTGTGTGGGCTCGAGTGCCATAGCATGCCTGTGGAAGTCAGAGGACAACCTAAGGGAGTTGGCTCCTTCTGTTATGTGTCTTCTGGGGATTCAGTTCTGAAGTCAATGCCCTTACCTGCCGAGCAGCTTGTCAGCTGCCATCTTCTCTTAATGTATGTGGGGTTTTGCCTCCACGTGTGTCTGTGCACTGCATTTACTCAGTGCCTGAGGAAGCATGAAGAAAGTGTAGGATGCCACGAAACTGGAGTTACCACAGGTGCCCTGAAAGAGCAGCCAAAACTCTTAACTACAGAGCCATTTCTCCAACTCTGACAACTTAAGACTTCTAATTCTGTGGTTAACAACAAAACAAAAAGCAAACAAAAACCTTATCTCAGGCTGGAGAGATGGCTCAGCAGTTAAGAGCACCTTCTGCTCTTCCAGAGGTCCTGAGTTCAATTCCCAGCAACCACATGGTGGCTCACAACCATCTGTAATGGGTCTGGTGCCCTCTTCTGGTGTGTCTGAAGAAAGCAATGGTGGTGTACTCATATGCATAAAATAAATAAATAAGTAAGTCTTTAAAAACAAAACAAAACAACAACAACAACAAAAAACCCCAAACCGTATCTCATCTGGTGGCCAAGGTTTGAGAGAAAAGGTAGGTTCAGCCCTATGTTCCAAACCTCCTTTAGTCTCCTCCAGCCCCACCCACTGTACCTTGCATGTCTCTAAACCAGCTGTCTGTACATACCTGCTGAATAAATGAGTCCATGAAATTTGAGATTAGCCTTCCTGGACATCCTATGCTAGTCCTAACCCAAATGCCCATTACCCTCAGCTCCAGAGGCAGAGCACAGCCACATCTGAGGCAGACATCACTGTCTTCTTTTTGAAAGTATCTTTATTTATGGCCAATATTCAAAACAAGAAAGAATGCCACTTCTTGAATTACAATTAGCTCCAAGGAGGAATAATCACACTGAGGCCTGAAAAGCTCCCACTTCTGTGGTCCTCCTTCCCTTTAACCCCTGCTATTTTAGGATGTGAAGGCCTGCTTTGTTATTAGTTAGAAACTCTTGCTGCTTCCTCTGCTAGAAGGGTTACACCCAGGCTACCTCCAAGAGCAGTGGTTCTCTCAACCTTCCTAATGCTGTGATCTTTTAATGTAGTACCTCATGTTGTAGTGTCCACCCCCCAATCATAAAATTATTTTTGTTGCTACTTAATAACTAATTTTGCTACTGTTATATATCAAAATGTAAATATCTGTGTTTTCCAATGGTCTTCCATGACACCTGTAAAAGGATTCCTGACACCCAGAAAGTCATGACCCATAGATTCAGAACCACTGTCTTAGGCAGATACAGATGACAAGTGAGAATCAGCCAAGAAGCAACAAATACACAAAGGACACTGTGTCCTTTCCCATTCCCCCAACTCTTCCCATCACTGAACCATAACAACTACTTATCAAGCAGTATAGAACTCTTCTCAAACACCACCCAAACAACCTTGCCACCTTACTACCTATGTCCACTGAGTTTCTTCTAAATCCCAGGGACAGCACACAATTGGATCTGAGTTTAGACTAAATTAACATTTATTGATTATGTGGCTTCTCAGGCACATTCTGAGGTTTAGGTGAACTGGACACCTTGTGGTTAAGAACTAACAAGCAGCTGGGTGGCGGCGGCTGTGTCTTCAATCCCAGCACTCAGGAGGCAGAGGCAGGCAGATCTCTGAGGTGGAAGCCACCTGGTCAATAGAGTAAGTTCCAATAACAGCCAGAGCTACACAGAGAATCTCAAAACAAACAAACAAACAAACAAAAAACAAAAGGAGGAAAGACAGAAAGAAAGAGAGAGAGGAATAAATAAATAAATAAATAAATAAATAAAGGAAGGAAGGAAGGAAGGAAGGAAAGAAAACGAACAACTGATAAGCTAGATCACCCAATGGACAGACCTGTAAGGGATTCTCGGCACATATTTTCTGTAAAGAAAATGCACTACAACTACTTTCAAGGGAAGAATAACAGTGTTTTTAGAAACCAACACCTCCTGCCCATCTTTTGGGTTCAAGCAACCAATTCTTCCACCTCACCCTTCAAAATAGCTGAGAATACAAGGGTGCACAGCCAGGTTGTTTTTTTAAGATTTCTTCTGTTATACAGTTTCATGTTCTTTCTTTTGTCTATCATGAAGGAATCAGAATCTATTCAGGACTTAGAGCAGACACAAGTCTTCATCTGGTCTGGGTGCTGTTCTTTGCATAAATGTTAGCACGAGGTTCTGGGACGGGAAATGGCTTGTCATAAAGCTTCAGAGTTACAAAGAGGAAACTTCAGTGTAGTCTGCCATCTCCAAGTCTAGGAAATACTTGTCCCATTATCACCAGAGTTGTCTGATGACTCAAAAAAGAGGCATAAGGTAGGCCCAAGGGGCCGCAGGCTCAGAACTGTGTGGGTGGTAGTTCTAGGAGGCGAGGGAGCTGTAAGGCAGGCTGAGGCCGTAGAGCTGTCACCTCTGTAGTTAGATGCAACCCTGTAGCCCCTCCTACAAGACACACCGCCTCCCAGAAATTGGTTCATTTCTATTTTGTACAGTCAACTTCTAAGTTCTCTCATGGGACAAGAAACCTCACATCCTTACTTCCACCCCCACCTCAGGAAAGACCAAAAACTCTGGAGAACTCCACACATGCTGACCCCTCACTAGAACATCTTTCACTTACAAGGCAGACACCTTAACATAAATGACAAAACTTTTACTGCCTCATTTCCCAAACTTAACATTCTTCCCCTCTGAGTAGAGTTTCTGAAAGTAGAGAATTTCACAGAGCCTGTCTCTTTCCCTTTCAAATGAAGAGGGTGTGTGACAGTCTGGTGTTCACAGCTCTGGGGCCAAGTACAAAAGCCTGTGGACTCAGAGCTCTAACTGTGAGGTCACCAACTGTGCACTTCAGCCCTGTTCTAAAGCATAGAAAACTTCCACGGCACCAGCAGATTCAAACTGGGCAAGCTTGGAACATACAACAGAGCCAAGAGAACAAGGCCAAGGCTGAACAAGCAGACAACTCACTTTAATTATTACCAGCATAATCTGCTGGGACAACCAGGCCTCTGGGACACATTCCATTTTCTCTCTCTCAAAACAATTTTGTTCCCTGAAGTATTCTCTATACATTCCCTCTTTCTTCTGGTCAGCTAACAAGTCTTCTCAAAAGTTCATGTAAAGGTCTTTCCTGGTTCTAAAAACACATCCTATAGAAACCCTCCAAAACCGTTTGGATCTTTAGGGCTGAGAGGCAGAGTGACTTTCAAATAGCCAAGGTTAAAAAAAAAAAATAAGCAACAAGATTTCTAAGCCTAGTTAATAATATGCAAGTTTTACTAGGAATGGAAATATACTGTTATCTGCAGTGTACTTTGGCACGCATAAAATAAAAGACTGATGGACAGGTACACAATAAAGGGCGATATGAAATGCACCTTCTAGGTGGGAGTCTATGGCTGTGCACTGTGAAATTCAACGGTGTATGCAAATTCAACTTTTGTATGCTTTGAATTTTTCCTAGTTAATGTCAAGATAGAAGAGGTCTTTAAGACAGTGAATGACTGAAAATATCTTTCTTATTATGAGCAGAGAGCAAGAAAAGCAGACATGCTCACCTCTTTCTTCCCACCCAACTCTAGTCAGCACCAACAAGAAGGGAAGGACCAGACAGAGCAGTCCTATTTGCCCAGACAATGCCCTGTCTGGAGTACACTATAAAACTGATATAAAAACTACTGAACGCCCTCTCCCCAGAGCCCATGATCCTCACTCCTGATACACAGGTTCTCAGTCCCAAGTGTGCAGGAGAATTTCTGGAGAGCTTACTAAATGTAGATTTTTGGACCTTACCCCATAAATAATCAGATCCTGGGGGGTGGGGAAAGTCCAAGTCTTTCTAATGCAGAAAGAAGATCCTACCCTGCTCACTCCATCTTCCTTAACACCTGTTGAGAGGTCCCTGGAGACCCACCTCCTCCAAGGTCCTGGATGGCTTGGGGCTTCGCCAGCCCCTCGCCTACCTAACGTCCGGCCGGAGCGCCACGTAGAGCCAAGTCCAGACCTGCAAACTGGCGGGGGAAGGAGGGCGAGACGGGCTCCTCCAGGACCGCCAAGGTCACCCGCGGGTCTCTGAGGCTTGCCTCAGGGATCCTCTCGGACCGACCGCCGTTCCTCTACCCTCCATACCCCGAGGAGAAATGGCACACACAGCCTTCCCTTACAGAAATGTAGAAAGGCATGATAACCACCCGAGTGAGCTGGCCCTTCTCTGGCTGATATCCCGTTTGCAGGCCCAGTCGCTCGGGGCCCTGAAATGCTATCCCTCGGAGCCCCGCAGCTGCAGCCACATCGAAATCAAATGCCCTGATTCTGTGTAGCGTTTCAGGGGGAATGGACTCCACCACGCCAACCCACCCCCGTTTACCTCGGAATCCAGGAGCCTGAGGCCGGAGGGACAAAATCCGATAGGGGTTCGGCCCGGAGCTCCAAGGAGCCCCTCTACCAGAGGGCTTGCAGCACACACCGCCCCCGCATGAAGAGGACCCTGGAATTTGTAGTCCTTCGGCGCACCCGCTGCAGTCCCTGAGGCGGAAGCCTACAACTCCCGGCACCCACCGCGCGGAGGAGGTAAGGGCGGGGCTCGGCGGGCCAGGTCACACGGGCCGAGGGTTTCGAAGCCCAGACCTCGCCTCGGAGTGTGAGAGGGGTCCCACCGGAAGTCGTCTGGAAGTCTCAGAGGTCACTCACCGTCGGTTCGGCCCCTCATCGGTCAAGCGCTGCTGCAGGAACGGCTGCCTCAGCCCGTAGCTGTCAAGAGGAAACTGAAAGGCTTTGGAGAAAGGCCCAAGCTCCTGGCCTCGCGGCTTAGGGCGGGGCTTGATGCCTCACGGAACGAGCTTGGGTGACGTCAGTGGAGGCCCTTTGCGGGTGTGAGATGAGCAAATGAAAGCACCCTAGGACTTTCAGCTCAGGGAAAGGCTGGAAAGGAGGAGCATGGCGGCGGTGCTTGCGCTTCCTCAGGCCAGCCGGCCGTGCCCTAGGCTGCCTAGGCAAGCATGAAACTGGGAACCACACCAGCTGTCCCTGCCCTCACACAGCTTCCACTCTGACAGATGATACAAATAAGTCACAAAATGCCCAGGACCTCGAAGGAAAGCAACGGGATGTTCCAACAGAATTATAGTGTTGCCTCTGGGCAGGGAAGGTAGGAAAGGCGATGATGGGGTGAGGTGTGAAGTAAAGAGACTGAGTAGAAGAGACAGGCATTTTGGCCAGCAAGATAAAGGCAGGCTAGATCCAAGTGACCAAGGTCATCAATAAAGTTTGGATTTATTACACGTGGAAACGAAAGCTCTCGTGTGTGTGTGTGTGTGTGTGTGTGTGTGTGTGTGTGTGTGTGTGTGTGTCACTCATGTAGGTCAAAGGCAGCTTTCAGGAGTCAGGTCTTCCAGCATGTGGCTTTTGGTTCTCAAACTCAGGTCTTCAGGCTTGGCAGACAAACACCTATGAGCCATCTCACAGACTCTTCTTCTGTATGTTTAGACAGGATCTTCCTGAGTCCAGGACCGCCTTATATTCATGGGCCTGGTGGCACAAACCTTTAGTTCCAGTACTCTTTTTTTTTTTTTTTTTTTTTTTTTTTTTTTTTTTT
>NW_021620577.1:2337464-2339143 GCF_004785775.1 Grammomys surdaster | reverse complement strand
TTTTTTTTTTTTTTTTGGTTTTTCAAGACAGGGTTTCTCTGTGTAGCTCTGGCTGTCCTGGAACTCACTCTGTAGACCAGGCTGGCCTCGAACTTATAAATCCACCTGCCTCTGCCTCCCAAGTGCTGGGATTAAAGATGTGTGCCACCACTGCCCGGCTAGTTCCAGTACTCTTGAGGCAGAGGCAGATCTGTAAGTTCAAGGCCAGCCTGGTCTACATTGTATACCAGAAACCTAGGTCGAGAAATGGATCTCAGTATTGATGCTAAGGTCCTGTTCCCCAATTGGTTCTTGATTTGTCAGTACAGAAGGCCAGGGGCCAATTGCTGGGCAAAAAGTACAGGTGGGTCTTCCGGGTCCCAGGAGGGAAAGGCAGACACAAGGAAAGAGAGGGGAGTTTCTAACTTGCTTTGGAGGGAAGAAGCCAGCAGCCATGTGAGATTTCAGGAAGAGCTGGGGTTGTGGCCACTTCTACAGGTGGTGGTCAGAGATGCTTGGCAGGGGCTAGGTGGGACTAGCTGCTGAAGTTGAGAGCAGGTGAGAGGAGTGGAGATGAAAACTTTATTAAGGGCACACTTTTCCTGGTAGGAGATAGTAACGTCCAGCAATTGTGCCAAGAAGGCAAGTTGTAAAGGATCAAACTGTGTGTGTATGTGTTTATCCATGGATTCAAGGGAAGCTGGGAGAGGGATGGTAAGGCGATCACCTCCCAGAGCACCAGTCACCTCCTGGAGCAAAAGGCTATAGCTTAAAACGACACCCAGCATATATAGTTAATTTTTGTTTCAATATTTAGTCAATATAAAAATATCAATGCAGCATTTTACTTTTCTTCACAGTGTCTTTGAAATCTATACTGTATTTTATTCTTACAACTCATCTAAATTTAGACGTGCTACATTTCAAGAGCTACCACATGTGGTTTGCGGCTGCTCTATTGGATAACACTGATCTAGAACATTTATTAGTTTTCTCATTCAACCAAGCAAGGCCTTGTAGCCCTGGAAATACACAAAATGGAGCAAGGCAGAGCTCTGTTCTCAAAGTGCACACTGTGCAGCTGGGAAGCCTAGTATAGTAGCTTATTTTGAAAATCACAGTGTACTTTGAGACAGCTAGGTATGGCATTTGAGACCAGCCTGTGTTGCATACCAAAACTTGTTTCTCTCTCCCTCTCTCTCATTCCCCCCCCCCCCCCCTCCCCCCCCCCCTCTCTTCCTTTCTTCTTCTTTTTTTTTTTTTCTGGTTTCTTGAGACAGGGTTTCTCTGTGTAGCCATAAAAACGTGGCCCTGAGGACTGGCCAGTTGGAGTTAAGAGCAGCCCAGGTGAAACATAGTAAGTAGTAATTTGGGGTTATCAATCATAAGGTCGATTCTAACAGCATGGAGGCGAAGTATCAGCACAGCTCTTGTGCTGATTAAGGCTTATTAAAAACATAAAGGCTGATTTTTTTTAATCTGAGAACACAATGATCAAAGCAGGGTAGAAGACAGGATCAGGATTAAATAATTTCTACAACAATTCCTCTTGCAGAAGACCCAGGTTCAGTTCCCAGCACCTACATGGAAGCCCTAAACCACCATATACCCAATTTCAGAGATCCCACACCTCTTCTGACTTATGATGCATATCTGTACATGATGTTTCATACACACACACACACACACACACACACACA
>NW_021620577.1:2306245-2337364 GCF_004785775.1 Grammomys surdaster | reverse complement strand
TATGCCTAAAAGAAAATGAAAAAATCTGAAAAAAGAAAACAACAAAAAACCATCATTTACTCAGAAAATTGGACATGGATGCAGTTGTTACTTTAGTCTGTCATGGGCTTCCTTTCATAAAAAGGGGCCCATGCAGTAGAGGCCAAATAGAACAGGTTATATACACCGTCTGTAACAGTTGCCTATGAAAATGTCCTAATGCCCTGGAGTCTGGTGTGGACTAGAAATTAAAAAGCAGAGCCAGATAAACCGGCAACATGCCTGTAATCACATCATTAGGGCGGTATAAGGAAGAGCTCAAGAACTGTAAGCTAGCCCACGTTACAGTGTACCAAGGCAGAGTGGGTTCAAGTCTGTGCTGGTTTGAATATGCCTGGCCCTGGGGAGTGCCACTATTTGGAAGTCTGGATTTGTTGCAGTAGATGTGACCTTGTTGGAGGAAGTGTGTCGCTGTGGAGTTGGGCTCTGGGAGCTTCCTCCTAGCTGCCAGTCTTCTCCTGTCTGCCTTTGGATAAAGAATGTAGATGCTCAGCTCCTCCAGCCCCACTTCTGCCTGGATACTGCCATGCTCCTGCCTTGATGATAATGGACTGAACCTCTGAACCTGTAAGCCAGCCCCAATTAAATGTTGTCCTTGTCAGAGTTGCCTTGGTCATGGTGTCTGTTCACATCAGTAAAACCCTAAGACAAGGTTTTAGATCTTTATACCGTTGTGTTGTATTGTTCACATAATACTAACTTCTTAGGACTGTTGTAAGCATGGACTGGCTTAATCGGGCTAGTAATTTAGCGTGTACAATACAGGCTACAACATAGATGAAGCTTGGAGGGGCTATCTTAGTGAAAGAAGTCTTTTACATAAAATCTCTATGTTATGGCCCAGAGCCCATGTGGTCTGTTTGGTTGGTTGTTTTTAAGGTTAATTTTAATAGTTGGCCATGGTAGTGTACCCCTTTAATCCCAGCGCTAGGGAGGTAGAGGCAGGTGGATGTCTGTGAACCTGATGCCAGTCTAGTCTGTGAGTTCCAGAACAGCCAGGGCTATACAGATAAACCCCATCTCAAAGAACAAAATGAAACACTCCCCCCCAAAAAGACCTAGTTTTATGTGTATGGTGAAGTGAAAACTTCTAGGTTCTTTGGAAAGTTATATCAAATGATGTTTTGCTGGGGCCCACAGGTGAAAGGATGTCTTGCTAAAGCAGACACATGAAAGATTGTTTTCCTGAAGCAAACACAGGTGAAAGGATGTTTGGATATAGCAAACATGTGAAAGGACAATGATGAAGGAGTATAAATATGACCCCACAGACAGTGGGAGATGAGCACTGAGCATTGGTTTGGTAAGTTCCACCTAGCTTTTCTTCACTAATGACACAGATGTATTGGTCCATCTTATGTGGTGGTGTTGAGCTCAACTTGTGATAATGCTGCCATTGAGAGAAACTTGCCCAAGAACTGCTTGTGAGGAATCCTGCGGTTTCCTCAGGATTGAACTACAGCCTGGTATCTGTCTGCCTAGAGGACTGGTCTGCAGCTGCTGAGTCATATTTGGTGTTTGCTAAGGGACTGAACTGCTGCCAAGGAAGATTGAGTTTTCCCCAAAGAACTATTGCTGAGCAGATCCACTTCCCCCATATCCTAATAACTTTTCTCTTCCACTACCTCTGCTGGTGGACTAGAAGAGAGGTTAAACCCTTATTAAAAGTAGGTTGCAAAAAAATCTTTGCCTACAGTATAGTGTTTTGCCTGCATGTACATTTGCATCACATGCATGCAATAGATGGAAGCTAGTAATTGGATTCTCTGGAGCTCGAGTAACCAATACCTGTTAGCCACCACATGGGTTCTAGGATCTAAACTCATATCTTCTGCAGGAGAAGTGTAGGTTCTTGCTGTGACAGACCTGATCATGTTGTTTTGGAGAGAGGTGTGGAGAGATGTTGGAACTCTAAGCTAGAAAGGTCATCGAATGTTCAAAGCTTGGGGAACCGTTGTGAGAACCTAGAGGGCTGGGGGCTATGACAGATGAGGGATACCTGGCTTGTCAAGTAGGCAAAGACTCAACTGGGACATCTGATATTTTGAATTAAGAGCCTGTGGTTTTAGTTAGGGCTGAAGAAGAATCAGTTGTAACTAGCAAGAGACCAGCACCAGTGAAGTGAAACCTTTGCTTTCCTTGGGCAATTGACTCTGGTCAGCTGGAACTGAGCAATCAGCCATGGTTAAGAAGAGACCATCATTACTGAGGTGAAATCTGAGATGTTTTCATCAGTACACAGGGTCAGTACACAGAAGCTGTGTTCCAGAGGTGGCCTAGGCTATACTCCTTCTGGCAGCCAAACTTGTCTTCTGTTAAGCTCTCTCAGGTAGTACTTGGTTTTAAGGGCACAAATGGCTCCCAAAGAACAGCTGAGAGAGGTCCAGAGAAGCCATTGGTGAAGGCACAGCCCCAGTAGCAACTGAAGCCCCAGAATTGAAGGGTTCATGGAGAAAAGTTGAGGCTGCCACCGTAAGAGAGCCCAGGAGAGGCTGTTGGTGAAAAAAGTGGAGCCCAGTTGCAGCAGGAGACCCCAGCATTTTGGAGATGTCAGTACCATGAGATGTCGGTACTGTGGGATGACTGCCAAGAACAGCCGCTGCCTGGAGTGGAAATCAGCCTAACAGTAGACAAGCTGTGTATCGCAGGGGCGGAGCCGGAGAAGTGACCCAAGCCCTTGGAAGGAGCCCAGAAAATTGTGCTTAAAATCTAGATTATTAACACTGTTGGGGTTTCTTTTGCTCTGTTCAGACTGTTACTGTGCCCTGGTTCTTCCTTCTTGGAATAAAAAAAATATATATTTATTTTGATTTTATATGAGTCCACAATTGAGAGACTTTGAACTTTGTAAATTTCAGAGTTTTATAGAGGCTGGATTTTTAGAAAGTTTTTAGATTTTAAGAGACTGGGTATTTTAAAGAGACTGAAATATCTTATTTGAAATGTAAATATTTAAATTTATTTAAGTAAATACTTTAAAGTGTTTGAGGATGAGTAGTGGTAGCGTATGCCTTTAATCCCAGCATTCAAGAGGCAGAGTCAAGCAAATCTCTTTTAGAAGCTAGTCTGATCTACAGAGTGAGTTCCTGGACAGCCAGAACTATACAGAGAAACCCTGTCTTGAAAAAAACAAAAACTGAGTGTTTGAATTTGAAAAGACTGAGGGACTTGTAACATTCTTTGTGTTTTATATTTTTACTTTGCAATGTCAATATTAACAAACCATCTTGTGCCAAGGACCCTAGGTTCCTAAAGGAAGGGGTGTCTGGGAGCAGTGAAATCAAATGAATCAAAGTCAAATTGTGGGTCCTAGCTGGCAGCCTAGGTTCAGATGAGACAGCTTTCCAGACTGCTCTCTGTAGATAGCTCTTGGCTCTGTAGTCTCGAGAAAGTTTTGTAGACTGATCTCTGTCTCTCTGTGTGTTTTGCTCTGCACTAGACAGCTTTTTCTTGCTATTCTAAAAAAACAAAAAACAAAAAAACCAAAAAACAAAAATCAACTCTCTAGTTAAGACAGCTCTCTCTGCTAGTAAAAATTCTAAAAGCTCTCTGGATAACTCATAGGTCTTCTGACCAAAGTCAGAAAGGCTGCTATAAAAAATTCTTGGATCTTCCTACTAAGTCAGAAATCCTGTTAGAAAAATCCTATAAGTAATTCTTGGGTTTTCCTATCAAAATCAGAAAGCCAGAAAAAAAAATCTAGAAGAGCTGTATTTGCTCTCTAAGTAATTCTTTGGATTTCTGACCTTGATCAGAAATCCTGTTAGAAAAAAAAAAAAATCTGAAAAGGCTTTGTTCTCTCTCCGTGGATTTTCCTACCATGGTCCAAAATCCTGTTAGAAAGAACAGAAAGAACCTTGAAGAGCTGTGTTTGTTCTTCACAGATCTCCAAACAACTCAGCTTTCGCTAGAAAAAATTCTAAAAAAGAACTGCTATCACTCTCTGCCAGCTCATCCTATGCATACCAAAAGCCCATTTTTTTATTTACATATCAATTCAGTTATTTATTCCTGGTTCCTCCTTGACCATCTCAAGAATCCGCATTCTAAGACCTTAGCCCCTTGACTCTTAGGAAGGGACAGCAAGTAGAAGCACAGACAGTAAGGTAGCTGGGTGGGACCTTGCCCTGGAGTCACCATTTTGACCATGCCTGGACCTAAATTTTCCCTGTCCCAGGCTGACTTTGAACTCAGGAATCTGCCTGCATTTGTATCTGCCTGTCTTTGTATTTTTCTCACAGGCTGGCTCATAGTGCAGCTGCCTCTGTCCTTTTAGATCTGTGAGTCCTACTTATACTCTCTCCAAACATCACGTGTCCTCTCATGGGTCTTGCCTCAGCAAAACATCATGTAAATCTGCATCACATGACACAACCAGAAATTTTGACTTCGTATCTCCCTTTCTGCTTAAAAATTGTCTTTTTCTCTAACATTAGTAATCTGCATACAATAAAAATAATTGTAAGAACCACAAAACTAGAACTTTGTATTATATTTTAAATAAACAGCTTATATACAATATAGTCTAACAAAATAACCTTAAATTTCTATTAATATACAATAATTCAAAAAAACAACCTTAATTCCTTTCAGTATACAATAATTCAAACAAAACCTTAAATTTCTATTAATATACAATAAAAACAAAACAATTTTAAATTCCTATCAGTATACAATAATTCAAACAAAACAATCTTCATTTTTTTCAGTGTCTCTCAGCTACTGTTATTCCTTTTTCCCCAACATTAAGAAAGTTTAGAGTTATCAAGGAATTATTTATGTCTGTCACTGGTGGCTTTTACTTTCCCTTTTGGTTTAATAAGCATCTCTTTTAAGGAATGATTGGCTCTCTCTGTAACTGCTTGTCCTGTGGGATTATGTGGTATACCAGTAATGTGCTTTATATTATAATATTCAAAGACATACTTAATCTTATTGGATACACATGTGGGAGCATTGTCAATCTGTGCTGGTATCTACACAATTGCCATTATTTCCATTAAATAGATAATTACCCAATCAGCCTTTCAGAACTTAAAGCAGTTGCACATTGAAATCCTGAGAATGTGTCAACGGTACAGTATATATACCTTTGTTTTCCAAGTTCTGCAAAATGGAAAACATCCACCTGCCAGATGTCATTTCTTTTGGTAAACCTAGGGTTACTACCAGCAGTTAATGGAATTTGATTATATAGAGAACACATATAACATTTTTAAAAAATTATTTCTTTGGCTTGTCGTCAAGTGATGGAATTTTTTTCTTTAAACCTTTCCCATTAATGTGATTCTTTTCATGAAATTCTGAGGCTTCTAACACATTTCCTATTAGTAACTGGTCAATTTCATCATTTCCTTGATCTAATGGACCTGGGAAACCTTTATAAAACCAAATATGGGTAATATATAATGGATACTTTCTAACTTCTGATGGCCTGCTGTAATTGTATAAATAGCATCGTTAATGCTGAGATATCAGGAACAAATTCAGTAATCTCTATATGCAAAACAACTCTTTCAGTATATAATCAGTAATAATGTTAAGAGATTCAGGATAATCTAATAATCCCATAAAGATTGCATGCAATTCCGATTTCTGAACTGAGGTATATGGACTTTTGATCACCTTACTTCTTTTGTCTGACTTACAACCTGCCATCCCCTTCTTGTATGCATCAGTATAAAATGTTGGTGCCTCTGGAATTTTTATTCTCTTTACAGTACATGGAAGAATCCAATTAGTTCTTTTTATAAACTGTATCTATTTGCTTTTCTGATATTTATTATTACTTTTACCCAAGTAATTATTACAAGCTCTTTGCCAGTCTCCATTGATCACCCATGATGACATCATCTCAGCATTTGTAAGAGGTACTATAGTTTTAGCTGGATCTGTTTCTGACAATTGAAGTAATATTTTTCAGCTTTTATAATTTTCAGAAATCTTTTCTATATATCTTCATTGTTTTACTTTGTTTATGAGCTAAGAAAATCCATTCCAATACTATCTTCCCTTTGCATAATGAGCCCAGTAGGTGAATGAGATGAAGGAAAAATGACCAAAAAACAAGCAAGTTTAGAATCAATCTGATCCACACATGAATCTTACAGTCTTTATTCTATAAGAGTTAATTAACTCTTTTTCTACTTCAGATGTTAGACATCTTGGACTGTTTTAATTTGAATCTCCTTGTAATGCATGAATCAAATTACTTAACTTATATGTACTTAATCCAATTATAGGCCTCAGCCAGTTAATATCTCCCATTAATTTTTGAAAAATCATTAATTATTTTCAATTGGTCCCTATGAATCTGTACCTTTTGTGGTTAAATCTTTTTGTTTATTGATTTTATAAACCAAATAACTAAGTGAATCTCCTCTTTGTATTTTTTCTGGAGAAATTCCCCAGCATGGCAGAATGCCAGAAGCCAGGACCCTCGCCTTTACCCTCACCCCCTACTTTTCCCCACCTGCACAATGTCCCCTGCAGCCTGGCAACCACAAGCTCCTGCTTGGCAAGCAGTGTATAGCAGGAAAACCATAACTCAAGCAGTGTACCATATCTTCTAAAGAATAGCAGGTGGATCATAATTCAAGGCAGTGTACCGTATAGACCATGATATGTTCAAGGCACGGGCCGAGAAGATTCTGTACTTTCCCACCACCTGGCCCCTCTTACCCCCTCCCCTTGTAAAGCATGTTATAAAAAGGCATTTCATGTTCAAATATATGACTCTTGACAAGCAACTGTTTGCTTGAGTCCATTCCCTCTCTCGCCCGTTCTTCTTTCAGGTTGCGGTCCTCCTCGCCCCCACGAATAACTAGGACCCACCGGTCGGGTCAGCAGAATTCTTTGCGTTACCTAAGACGTAATTCTCTAAAACACCTTTGTTAGAATCAGCCAACAGAATGTCATCCATATAATGATAAATAATAGATTAAGGGAATTACTTATGAACAATTTCTATTGGTTGTTGGGCAAGGTACTGACATAAAGTTTGACTATTTAACATTCCCTGTGGAAGGACCTCCCAGTAGTATCTCTTTAGTGGATGTCTGTTATTGAGAAAGCAAACTTTCCCTATCCTGCTAGGGTATTTCAAAATGCAATCTGTCAATTATTATTACAGGCCATGATCTCAGTAACAAAGATGGTAAAGGAAGTCAAGGCTATAAATGACACATTGGTTGAATCTGTTATCATCCTCCATTTTCCTGATTTCATTTTTATAGCAAACAGGGGAATTCCCTGGACTGGTGGACTCTTGTATATGTTGAGCCTCCAGCTGCTCTTGTAGCAGTTGTTCAAGTGCCTGCAGTTTTCCTTTTGTTATGAGCCAGTGCTCTTGCCAGACAGGTCTGTTTGATGACCATTCTAGGGGCCAGGCTGTTGCTGTGTCAGCAGCGGCCACTCTTATAAATTTGGAAATTTGATCCCTTTGATGTCCTGATTTGGGAGCATGGAAACAGCTTGTGATATTTTTTTGCTCACCCTTGCCTAGGAGCATCTACTATACCACACTTAATTTCCTCATTTTCAGTCCCAGAATTGCAGAAATATTAATATGTTTACTCCATTGTTGTAAAAGATCCCTTCCTGATTAAATTTATGGGTATGTCAGTCACATAAGGTTTCAACTTCCTTGGAGGGCCTTGGTGCCTGAAAGTTTGAATTCCCTAGTGTTGGGGAATTCAAGAGCAGGGAAGCGGGAATGGGAAGATGGTGGGAGCACACCCTCATAGAAATAGAAGGAGGGGGAATAGGATAAGGGGTTTTGGGGAGGAATGGGAGAGGAAATAACATTGAAAGGTAAATAAATAAAATATCCATTAAAAAAAAAACAGATAATGGGTCTGGCAATTGTAGTTGAGCAGTCGAGACTTTTTGTCAACAATTTATTATGGGGATTTCGTATAATCCTCAAGGACAAGGTATTGTGGAAGAGGCCCATGGAACTTTGAAAAGATTGGTGAGATATACTGTTTCTGAAACAAAGAATGATGCCGACCTGTGAACTTGCTGAGTACCCAGACAAGGGTGACTGGGGAGCTGTATTGGACATATGTTCCTGACCCACTTTGCTTGACTATATCCCAGATGGGACAAGCTGCCTTGCCTCAAGTTTTTAGACCTTGTGGGATAGAGAATCGAAAAGAAAAATTATGTCTCTTGTATTCTTCTTAAAGGTGCCCAGCTATTAGGACTCAATCATGTACTGGTCTAGAAATGAATCCAATATGAGAAATAATAGTCTACTTTTAGAAGACTGGATCTGGACTTTGTCAGAGACATATTTGGAGTTAGCTGTAGCTCACTATTATGTTAGGATAGCAAGAAATAATGTTGGGACAGGATCTGGATTTCAAACAAGGGTTAGTGCATGTTTTAAGGCTCTTTTAATTGTCAAGCTAAAATTGGTTTTGTCTCTTCTACAGCATTTTTTGTAAGTTGCATTGACTGTATAATTTCCAATTATGTTAGTGTGTTGAAACCTGGCACGTCTGTTTCGGGGGTCTATCAATCAGCTTTCATCTCATTGCCCTGAATATTAGAAAACCTTGATTCTCTGAAAAAAGATTGAAAGTGCTGGAAGAAGTGAGTTAGGCTTTAAGCAGAAGCAAGAGGGTAGCAGGCTTGATAATTGCTGGTATAACAGCTTTAATTCCATTAATTGCTAGCACCACTGCTTCTGAAATAGCATTGACACAAGGAGTTAAGACAACTATTTTTTTGCTGGGCAGTGGTGGTGCACGCCTTTAGTTCAAGAACTTGGGAGGCAGAGGCAGGCGGATTTCTGAGTTCGACGCCAGCCTGGTCTACAGAGTGAGTTCCAGGACAGCCAAGGCTACACAGTGAAACCCTGTCACAAAAAAAAAAGAAAAAGAAAAAGAAAAAAAAAGAAAAAAAGACAACTATTTTTGTTAACCATCTAGCAAAAAAATATTACTAATGTATTGAGTATACATAAGGATTTATATAGTTGATGCTCTATAACCTATTCAAATTATCTGAAGGAGGTTCAGGGTTCAAGAGTTAGGAGCCATCCAAAGTGTCATGACAAATATTATTGGAGTAGTCTTACTTTTGAAATTCACAATGATTGTCATTATAATTAGAAAAAAGTTTAAAGACACCTGTAGGATATTTGGCATAATCCTAACACCTCTCTGGGTGTGTTAACTTTGCACAGTGAGATTATGAATTTAAAGAATGCTGCTCTGTTGACCTTTGATGCTGCAGATAATGCTGATAAAATTATCCATGGCCTGAGCTCAGTATTTCCATTTTGGACAAACATCAGGAATGGCATATATAGCTTGATCAGGCTAGCCCTTCTTGTCCTGGGAATACTTTTATTCCTGCCCATCATGTTAAAGCTTATCTTTAACAACATCAACATGTTGGCAGCCAAAGTACATGGCTTAAAACTGAAAATAGACCCCCAGACAGAGTTATTAAATTAACAGGCTGGCAAGCCAAGGACAGGTAAGTTTCTGCACAGAGCCTCACCAACCTAAGACATAAATGCATTACCTTTGATAATGCATATTCCATAACGGGTAAGGAAGGCATTCTTGTCAGAACAACCTAAGACAGGGTCAGTTTTGTTAACAAAATATAAAAGGGGGAGAGGCAGAGAGCCTTTGGGGCTGCTTGGCAAGAAGCTGACATGGGCCAAGGACAAAGAAAGGGGCTGCTTGGCAGGAATATGACATTGGCCAAGGACAAGAAAGTAGGCTTCAATCAGGAATCTGACATTAGGCTAGAACAAAGAAGTAATTTCAGGTAGGAATCTAAATTGTAGGCTACAGCAAAGAAGTAATCTCAGGTAGGAATCTAAATATTAAGTCAGAACAAAGAAGTAATTTCAGACAGGAATCTAAATTTTAGGCTAGAACAAGGAAGTAGGCTTCAGACATGAAAATAACGTTGGGCTAGGATAGAGAAGTAGGCTCAGATACTTTGGTCATCCTGATAAGCCTTTAGAAACAGTGATCACAGGAGTGTTCATGTAACTGGGTTTAATTCCTTGGTTTTTCTTTGACTATTTGTGTTTATTGTCTTGCTAATTCCTTGACTATTTGCATCTATTGTATTGCTAGACCCTCAACCTAGAACTGACCTTAATACATACATGTAATCAAAATGGTATAAAAGCATAAAGGAAGAGAGGGTATAGGATAGGGGGTTCTAGGGAGGGGAAATGGGGAAAAGGGATGACATCTGTATTGTAAATAAATAAAATATCCAATAAAAAAGAAGGTTTCAACTTCCCTGTTTGCCCTTCTGGTCCCACACAGGTAATTCACTGGACAGTTTGTCTTAATCCTGATAATTTACCAATTCCTATAAACTGTGTGTAAACCTTCTGAAGTGGTCCATCTGGATTACAAGACTTTTGGGAAAGTGTACTAGCATCAGTTCCTGTATCTACCAAACCACTTATGTCAACACTATTCATTTGCACCATTAATTTAGGTCTCTGATCATTGACCATTGCCAGAACATGTTTTTCCAGTACTCCCAAAACCTGGTTCTTCCTACTGGTATGGCCTTGCCCTGAATGTAAGGAAACAACAGTTGAGCAATTCTATCTCCTGAATCAGTTTGTATCTCCTTTCTCACATATGCCATGATTCTAATTTCTTCCTTGCTATCCCTAACTACTATACCAGGATGCACAATAAATCCTTGAGAATCACCCCACTTCTTCCCGGATTATTCCCACTACTCCCGAGGGTAAAGGACCATACACACCAGTGGTTAACTTGTAATATTCGGTTTTGGGGAATAAGAGGTGTATCTGTGGCCAGATCCAAAGCTGCACTTCTTTCTGTAGCATGTATGAGATCAGAAATACTTAATTTTGATTCTCTTTCCTGCTTGGTACCTTCTAGTTGGCCAAAGAAAGATGGCTTGTATTGTTTATTGTGGGGCTTAGAGCTGACAAGGGCCCCTGTTCATTTCCTGGGGGCAAGAGGTTACCTTGTATGCTCCTTTTGGACCAAGAATTCTTTGACCAATGTCTTCCCTTTCAGCAGTGGCTACAATATCCTGGAAACCTTTGTGGTTCATAACAGCCAGAACCTGCTTGTTCTCCTCGATGAACATCATACTCTCTAGAGTCAATGTCCTGCTATTCTGAGCTCTGAAACTTCTAGACTTACCATTTCTTTGCAATTGGCTAAATGTACCACAATAAAAGCATTGGGCTATGACTTGCCCTATTGTAGCTGCTTGTATTACAAATGCTAATTATGTTCCCAAAAAACCTGTTTGTATGAGTGTCTGCACATAGCTTCTGGAACCCTGCTTCCACTTGGTTCTGATTGGTAAATAAAGATGCCAATAGCCAAACAGCTGGACAGGGCAGAGAGGTGAGATTTTAGCATTCCTGGGCTTGGAACTGGAAAGGAGGGAGGAAGGAAGAGATCTCCCATGCCTGGAGAGTGTGAAGGAGAGGAGAGACACTCTCTCCTTATATAGTGTGGCTTCGCAAGATCAAACCCAGGTTATCAGCCTCAAAAGCAAGTGCCTTTTCCCACCGAGTCATCTTATTAGCCCTTCCCAAATACCTGTGTTCAACTGCTGGCTCCTAGTTACAGAAACAGTCAAAGGTAGGAAAGTCGGAGCTTAGAAGTCCCAGAGCCAGTTCTCAACACAGTGACACAAAGGACGAATCCCTTGTGCCTGTCCTTCTACGTTAGATCTTTCTAGGCCAAAATTAAAGTTAGACCTGATGAACCATGTGCAGCCCCACAGACTCAGGCACCTGACTGAGGCAGGAAGATTGGGAGTTCAAAGAAGTCAGCTTGTGTTACATAATGAGACCCTGTCACAGTCAGTCCATCAATCACCCTGAATTTTACACCGAGACTCCACAAAGCAGAGTGCACTTTGGGCCTGCAACTGTAGCTCAATGGTAGAGCCCTCATATAGCAGGTGCAAGCATGGAGGCTCATCTCTGGCACTATGTGGTACAGGAAAAGGAAGTCTTGCTGGGCTTGGTAATTTTCATAAACCTCAGTTACTAATCAGACCCAAGTCACTGCCCAGAACATGCCCCTGACTCTGCAGCCTGTGGCCTTTTCCACTCATGGACCCCAACAGAAGTTACAGGTTCATTTCACATGGTGTTTTCCCCAATCTAAGTTAGAAATGTTGGGATACAGCTCTGAAGTAGAGCACTTGCCTGGGAAGGCCCTGGGTCCCATCCCTGTCAGTTGGAACTGGGTGGCACCCACAGTACATAAGCTGTATGATGCAGAGGCCTCAGTTGACTGACTAAAGGGAGTTTGGAGTGCAGCTGTATTTACTACAGCAGACAGAACAGTCGGGAGGTACTTTCCCCTCCTGCGTTCTCTGCTTTCTCTTGCCATCCAACAAATGAGTTTATGCGTCCTTGGCTTGAAAACCTCCAACAAAATTATGTACTCATTTTGAGAAACATAACTAATATCACGGAACACTTTGTGCTGGGTATCTAGCCAAGGACTTTGCAAATACATCTTTGTTCATTTCAACAGAGAATCTAGAAATGTTTACCTCCATCTCTCAAGCATACATGGAGAAGGGGCAGTTGGTGACTGGGGGTGGGATGGGGTAAGGTAAAGAACATGTCCAAGGCCAGGGCCCTGCAGCATCCATGTCTTAGGATTCTAGTCTGAGATAGACCCCACTACTGCAGGACTGCATACAAATAAACACACACAGTCTGGAGAAGGTGTTGGACTCAGGCCAGTTCTTGAAAAATCTGTTTACACCCTGTACAGGACAGAGGAGTCCCCTGAGTTGAACCAGCAATCTTGTGGAACCCACTGTGGCATCAATCATTTGGTGGTTATAAATTCCCAGATGTCTTCCTTGTTTTTGTAGTGCCAATCATCCAAGTGAAGGCCTAGCATGTGTTAGATAGATACCTTGCCACTCAAGTTTCCTTTGCTAGCTAGCTCTTGGTGTTTTGAGAAAGTCTGAATGTATAGCTCAGACTGATCTTGAGTATACTCTGAATGAATCTATCCTCTAACTTGTGCAATGTTTCTGTCTCTGATTTTTCAAGTCCTGAGATCCTAAGTGGGTGTTACTGTGCTCAGCTATTCCAAGACCTTTGCTATAGAACAGGGCTTCCATCAAAAATATACACCTTGTGAATATTGTGAATATTCCAAGCTGACTCTACAACCTCTTCTTCACAGTCCGGTCCAAACCCGAGGTCACTGTAGGGCTTCCATTCTGCTGATTTATGAAATTAAACTAAAGATTAGTTCTCTCCATGTTTTCTACCTTTTTCTTTTTTTGAGACAGGACATCTCTACTGTGTAGTCCTGGTTGTCCTGGAACTCACTATTTAGATCATCCTGGCCTCAAACTCAGAGAGATCTGTCTGCCTCCGCTTCACGGTACTGGGATTAAAGAAGTGTGCCACCACACCCAGCTCATGTTTGTGTGTCTTATAGCCATTGACGTCAGCAATGTGAACGTGATTAAATATGGCTTTGCCTGTTTCTATGGCCATAAAAGTTGCCTATTGTTGTGGCATAGTTATGAATCTTCCGTCCCGTTGCTGTGTCCATTGGGTAACTATGCCACAGGTTGTCTGTTTTAAAGTTGTGTATTACATTATGAAATGGACGGGCAACAGAAGTACATACATGCTGTGGTACCCTTGGAGGTCAAATGATAACATATAGGACAGCTCTCTCTGTCTACCACATGCATCCAGAGACTGAACTCCAGCTGCCAGGCTTGGCAGCCGGCAATTACCCTTGAGTTATTTCACTGGCCTAGTTTGTTTGTTTTGCTATCCTGGCGATTTGTGGGGACTTTTGGCTCTTGTGCTTACTGGTGTCACAGATGCCCTTCTACATTATATGTGAATATTCCTGTTGGCCATCCACCTAAGGGTGCTGAGAAAAGTAAGGTGTCTTCAAGTCCGACAGCATGTTTATAATCATTACACAGAGGAGAGTACATTTCCAAAATCAATGAATGAAAACTAGATAACGTCCCCACCCCTTTCTTTTTAGACTGGATCATGTACACCCTAGGCTAGCTTCGTATTTGCTGTGTGGCAAGGATGCCCTTGAACTTCTGACCCTCCTTCTCTCCTCTCTCTCTCTCTCTCTCTCTCTCTCTCTCTCTCTCTCTCTCTCTCTCTCTCTCTGTCTCTCTCTCTCTCTGCCCCCCCCCCTTTTTTAAATGAACCCACACTGGGCTGTACATCAAGCATCTCAGTGTACATCTAGCATGGTGCTTTGTGTTTCTCAGGTCCTTCCTGTTACTGCGACAAAAGCAGACGGTGTCTCTGGCTTTTGTGCCTCCTCTTGAGACTCTCCTTCTGTCTGGTTACCTTGTCCGATTTGCCAGGTTTGATGCGATGGCTTTTGCTATATCTTATTGTGTTTTATTTTGCTGTGCTTGATTGTCATCTCTCAGAAGCCTGTCCTTTTCTAAGGAGAGACAGAAGGGAAGAGGACATGGAGCGGAGGGGAAGTAGAGAGGAACTGGGAGGGGAGAGGGTGCAGGAAACTGTAACCCGAATATAGTGGATGAGAAAGGAATATTTTCAAAAGAACAGTATTCTGGAAGGGCTTTGAGTTTGTTTGGCTCACATTGGAAGGTACAGTGCCCCGTGGTGGGAAAGTTGGAACGCTCTTGAGAGAGCTTGTACAGGTGAAAGAAGAAACAAAAGCAGGAAGGAAGGAACAGACGTAAAAATATTAAAGAAGAGAACACGCAGGGCTAAGCCCCCACTGTAAACTGTTGGGACAGGTGGGAGCTAGAGGCGGCCAGTTATATGTTAGTACTTTGAAAGTGTTTTGAGATAAGTAAAACCCAGAGAGAGGGGGGTTGAATGTCAGTACAGGAAAGATATTTTGGGAAAACTCAGAAGTGAAGTGGAGGCCATTTGCTGCTTCAAGGTTTCTAGGGAAGGGGGAGGGGTGAATTTAGCTACCTGAAAAATAAATTTTAAAATATGAAAAGGATTAAGTGTGGGTACACAATTTTGGAACCTGAGCATGTTGCCATTTTTGCTTTCAGTTTAACTGCTTTCATGCTACATTTAGGAGAAAAAAAAATCCAGCGAGCAGGGGCGGATGTGTGCAGACTCAGGCAGCTGCGTGGGCTTCAAGCTGCAGCGTGATCGGCCAGAGCCTGGACCCTAAGTGCAGCCTATGCGGTCTTGCCAAGCGGCCAGGGTGGGGGTTGGCAAGCGCACAGGGGACAACCACCTCAGTGGCTGCAGCGCCCTCGTCAGGGTGAGAAGGCGCACATTGTGAATAGTCAGATGAAGGGAAAATGCTATGTCTTGTATTTGTCTCCCTGAATTTAAGGCAGTCAAGGGAGAAACCTACTGGGTGGATGCTCTTTCACCCAGTAGTGTGGTCAAGGGAGAAACCTATTGGGTGGATGCTCTTTCACCCAGTAGTGTGGTCACACCCTTCCACACCTATTTATACTAATGAGTCCTTCTGTTTGGGGGTCCTGGGGGGGCTACTGCTCTAACCATCTGGAGTCCCAACTAACTCTGTTTATTCTGGATGCTACAGCCCTGCAATTTCGACAGAATAATTGGGAATTAACTGGGACCCATCTCCTGGATGGCTCCAGGTGTAATATTATGGGTATGGTCAATTATGTGGGCACATCTTGGAAAAGCAAAAAGTTTGTGATCAGATTGTTTTCTTCCACTCGTATTGTGAGAAGGATCCTTGACAAGCTTTGTCAAGTTTCAAGGCTACAATTCCTTAAATCTGCTAAAACTCATTTTGTTTCTGATGGGCATAGCAACTGTTAGGATCCTTCTTAGCCTTGTGGTCTGGCGTTAAGCATTGAACCGCCTTGGACTAAGCATGAAGACCCATCCCGAACATCTGAGAGCTAGGAGAGGGACTGATGTGGAGAGTGGAGAAGCCCTGAGTAGATGAAGTCCCTAGTAAATGCTGTGGCTATAGACACAGCCATATCAAGACTCAGAGAGAAATGGAAAAAAAAAAGCCTTACCCCGATGACGAGGCTCAGAGGGACAGCAAAGCTTTCTCTTCTGGTCCATGTGTGCAGAAAATAGTCATTATAGCTTTTTCTCCCAGGGCATTTGTGGCCTGAAGACTGCTCCCCTATCCTCGTTCAGTTGTATGCACTACCCCCAACATTCTGTTCAGCTCTCTGTAACACACACCTTGGACATCCAGAGTGCTGAGGTCCCCCGATCTGAGAGCCCAGACCATCTGACCCCAGCATTTCCCTGTCTGTCTGTGTCTTCTTTTCATTTCTTGCTTGCCTCTATTTCAAGAGTCCATCTCTGAGCTGTGTAAGGACAAAGCACGCCAACACTCTTAAAATTAAGATATCACGGGGGTTAGAGAGATGGCTCAGAAATCAAGAGTACTAACTGCTCTTCCAGGGGTCCTGAGTTCAATTCCCAGCAACTACGTGGTGGCTCACAACCATTTGTAATAAAATCCGAAGCCCTCTTCTGGTGTGTCTGAAGACAGTGGCAGTGTACTCACACATATCCAATACATTTTTTTAAAACATTAAGATATCACCAGATACCCTGGCTCTGAATGACCAAGCTGTGTTTGTATGGCTCCAGGCATAACCTGTCTTACTGTTACACTCCCCATTGTCTGCCTTTGCCCAGTTAGAGTGGAGATTCTCCCTTAAATATTTACTTAACACATGACTTAGGCCACAGAAACATAGTCCTAAGTTAACAAACTCAGTTTTCTCCTCCAGGACCACTTGGAACCACCTGTAGCTGCAAATTTGGGGGTACTATCTCATTGCATCAAGGCAAAACATAGCCTGTAGCTGTTTGGCCACCCTTCATAATGCAAGATGGCCAAACATCCAATACTGGTGACATTGGATGAGTATGACAGTTCATTAGTCATATGTACTCATAGCCCATGTGAGGACATGCAGATGTACTTGGTTGCACAGGGAACCAGCAGGCATGTGGGAAGCAGGCTTTGTGGTGGCCAGAGCATAATGTACTTTCAGCTTCCCACGGAAAGATGTGGTGGGTTGTTTAAATATTTTCCAAGAGCTCGTAGGAAGAGAACCCTAGCAATGAGATGGGCAAGTCTGAGCATAGCTGGTCTGACTGGTGGAGGAAGTAGACAAATAGAAGCCTTTCCCCTTGGTTGAGCCATTTCTTTCAAGGGAAGTCAAGGGCCCTGTGTAACTCAAATATAAAGGTGGCTTGAAGTTTTACATCTCTCAGCGTAGTGGGGACCAGAGAGGCATTCATTAAAGGGCATGTGGTGGTGAGATTGAGAAACAGCTCAGTGGGTAAAGTGTTCGACATGCAAGAATGTGAATCTGAGTTCAGATCCCTGGCATGCATATAAAGAGTCTCCAGCTTTCAGTTTGTCATGGGACTTCAGTCTCTATAACCACAAAAAGCAGTGCTCATAAACTCTTCATAAACCTTTCTTTTTGCTTTCTTTCTTTCTTTCTTTCTTTCTTTCTTTCTTTCTTTCTTTCTTTCTTTCTTTCTCTCTCTCTCTCTTTCTTTCTCTCTCTCTTTCTCTCTCTTTCTTCCTTCCTTCCTTCCTTCTTTCCTTCCTTTCTTCCTCTCTCTCTCTCTCTCTCTCTCTCTCTCTCTCTCTCTCTCTCTCTCTTTCTTTCTTTCTTTCTTTCTATGTAGCCTGGGCTCTCCTGGAACTCACTCTGTAGACCAGACATGTTGGCATATGCCTATCTCCAGGACCAGGGGACAGAGATGGGCAAATTCTGAGGACTCTGCTGGCCAGCCAGATGGCCAAGATCAGTAAGCAGAATGTAAGCCAACTCCTGGACATACATACATACCAGAAATAAAAATAAAATAAAAAGAAAGGACAAGTTGTTCATTTATGTCCAAGAGCTGGGCACTCGTCCCCTGCTTTTGGACTCCAAGATTTACACCTGTGCTTTCCCTATCCAGTTCCTCAGGAAACCTTTGACCTTGGACTTAGTCTAAGGAACCATGGGCTTCCTTAGTTATGAAGTCTTTGGGACTTGGCCCAAGTCCCACTGCCAGCCTCCAAGGGTCTCCAGCTTGCAGACAGTTTGTCACGAGACTTCAGTCTCCATAATCACAAAAGGAGTGCTCATAAACCCCTCATGTGTCTCCATCACTGCATTCTGTTGTCTGTTGTTCTCTCTGGAGAACCCTAAGGCACACCTTAGAAGGATATATGAAGCCCACAGATTTTTCTTTCCTTTTCTTTCTTTCTTTGTTTTGTTTTTGTTTTTCAAAACAGAGTTTTTCTGTGTAGCCTTGGCTCTTCTGGAACTCACTCTCTAAATGAGACTGGCTTCAAACTCAGTAATTGACCTGCCTCTGCCTCCTGAGTACTAGAAGTGTGTGCCATCCTGCCCCACATCCACCCACCCAGGGAGCAATGAAACCCAACACTCAAGAGACATTATCACCTGGGCTACTGGAACATTTGATACTAGATCATACCTTGACCTTCTTACCTGTGTGCCTTCTCCCTCTTCAGGAATAAGTGCCTGGGCTGCTGGTGGGGTGAGTAAAGGTGTCTTTGACCACATCCAGAAACCAGCTTAACCCTTTAGGTTCTTTTCTCATCTTCTTGTCTTAAAACCTTGGACCTTCTGACTCCAAGAAAACTGTATTCTGTTCTGATTTCAGTGACTTCCAAGGACCGAGCTTCCTTCCCTCACCTCTGTGTGTCACTTAGAGGCATAAGCCTAAATTAATCAGAGGGCTCGAATGAAAGGCTGCCGTTCGCTCCTGAAGCATTTGTCAAATATTGATTGAGCACTTCTTCTGAGCCAGCTCACCGTTGAACACCCACCCCACACTGGGTTCTCGGAAGCATGCCCACTCCACCATGTTCTCTGGCATCCTAGCAACCAGAAGCCCTGGTCTGAGCTCTGACAAGGACAGAGATCATTCCTTGCTGACCACTGTGACTTGCCGCACCAAGCCTCTCAGGACCTGTTGGTGTAGCAGTTCAGATAATTGAAAGCCACTACTTGTCCTCAAGGACGCCCAGAAGCCTTGCCACATCAATCCATCCCCTGGCAGGATGAGCTTCTCTCTCACATTCACCGAGCTGGTCAACGTAGCCATACCACAGTGTGGGGTAGTGAACTTCAAGGCCCTTCATCTTGTGCTCCAGGGCATCCTAGACCACATCCAAATCTCTGAGCTCAAAAAAGTCCTTTCAGGGGAAGAGGATTTCCTTCAAACTTCGCCGGTGGTGATTATGCCCAGGGAAGGAGATGCCCAGCCCATCATCAACCCAATGAAGAGGCTTAGCAACATCTTTGACCATGTGGTAGACCGCATTGACAAGATAGAGGCCAAACTGGCTGAGCTGCAGGACAAACCCACAACCACACAGCTGGTAGAGGATAGCTACGGGAACAAACGTCCCGCTGAGGAAATGTGGCAAAATATCAAGATCCAGAAGAGGATAGAAGGCAACGAGAGAGCCGCAGAAAAGGTAAAGCCTCCTTCTGGAGAGGCACTCTAGACCCCACCTCTCCTCCTAGATACCATGTCCCCTCTTCTCCCTTGGGACGGGATATATCCACTCATGGAGGGTAGGTGAGACTTTGTCAGACAGAATTCAGGTTCCAAGTTTGCATCCTTAATTGTATTCTGAGGAAAGAAGCCAGATACAACAGACAGCATAATTAAAGATCCTGTTGGTGCAAAATACCCTGAATAGGCAGGTGTTCATATCCAGAAGGCAGACGCAGTTTCCAGGCAACAAGGGGAGGAGCACAGGGCATGGCAACTGGTTGGATATGGGGTTTCCTTCTGAAATGAAGATGTTTGAAACTCCATCAAAGTGATGGTGTCAGCACCACTGCACTGTTTATTTAAACTGGCTAATTTGGACAGGAGAGACAGCTCAATGGGGAAAGTGTTTGCTGTACAAACCTGTGAATTCAGGTTCCCTGAACCAATATAAAAGAGAAACACGGTAGCCTGTCTATAATTGAAGTTCTCCTTTTAAATTCATTTCTCTCTCTCTCTCTCTGTCTCTCTCTCTCTGTCTCTCTCTCTCTGTCTCTCTCTCTCTGTCTCTCTCTCTCTGTCTCTCTCTCTGTCTCTCTCTCTCTCTCTCTCATGTGTGTGTGTACATGTGTGAAGAAACCCTTGGAGGAGAGAAGAGGGTGTCAGAGATCCCCCTAAATCTGGAATTGTAGCTGGATGTGAGCCACCCAACACGGGTGCTGGGAACTGAACTTAAGACCTCTGTAAGAACAATACAAGTTCTTCATTGCTGAGACATCTTTCTAGGCCCAGTTCCAATTCAATTTTGATGAGAAGTAGAGAGAGGAAATTTCCCAGAAATCAAGGGCCAGCTAGCCTGTCAATCAGAGCAGAAATGAGGCTCTGCCTCAAACAAGGTAGCAGAGAGGACTGACCATAAGGGTGTGCCCTGGTTCCTGCATGTGCAGCACACAGGTACCCCCACTTACACAGCACCATATGCAAACATACAAAGATCTTTTTGTTTGGTGTTTTTAGTTTTTTGCAGGGTTTTTTAAATTTTGTTTTTTTGTTTTTTCAATTCAGGGTTCTTCTGTGTAGTCCTTCCTGTCCTAGAACTCACTCTGTAGATCAGGCTGGCCTGGAACTCACAGAGATCCACCTGCCTCTGAATTCTGGGACTAAAGGTGTGTGCCACCACTGCCTGCCCTCACACAGATATTTAAATGGCTATTTTGGCTGAAGAAGCAGCTTAGTTGGTAGAATCCTTGCCTACAAGGATCCTTGTGAAGCCCTGGGTTGGATCCTTAGCCCCAAATAAAAGCATGTGGCACATGCTTGCAAGCCTAACGTTTGGGAGATAGAGGCTGGGGGGTCTAAGTACTTAGGACCCCTGGTCAAATAATAACAAAAAACATTATGTCATATGACTCTTCAATTAAAAAAAAATGAGGTTGCATGGTAGTAGTACACATCTTTAATCCCAGCACTTGAGAGTCAGAGGCAGATGGATCTCTGTGAATTCAGGGCCAACCTCGTCTACAGAGTGAGCTTCAGCACAACCATGGCTACACACAGAGAAATTCTATCATAAAAATCAGTTAATATGAGAGTCTGGGAGACAGACTCTCCCATCAGGGAGACACTGTAGTCGTCGTGGTAATAGGAGTTTCCACTTGGCAAGAGACACAGATAAAGTGAATGAGTACAAACAAATCCGTGAGAAGTAGCCATGTGAAGGGTAATTATCCCTATTCTGTAGGCGAGGAGTACTTGTAGTTGACACTCAGAAAAGCTCTACAATTTGCTGGAGGCTCTACAGCTGGTGATAGTGAAATCAGGAGCTGAGTCCAGTGCTTGGCTCAAATCCCTACCTTGGAATGTCATGGCCCAATCCTTCCTACTCTAGGATGTAGTTATATCAACACAATCAGTTCAGAAGGATTAAGAAAAGAAAACCAGGGGCTGGAGAGGTAAATCAGCAGTTAACATTTCTTGCTCCAGTCTTCAGTCGTAAAGGCTTTTTAAAATTTTTTAAATTTTTATTTATGTGAGTACACTGTAGCTGTCTTCAGACATGCCTAAAGAGTACATCAGACCCCATTACAAATGGTTGTGAGCCACCATGTGATTGCTGGGAATTGAACTCAGGACCTCTGGAAGAGCAGTTGGTGCTCTTAACCACTGAGCCATCTCTCCAGCCTGGTGGTGGACACTTTTAATCCCAGCATTCAGGAGGCAAAAGCAGGTGGATCTCTAAATTTGAAGCCAGCCTGGTCTACAGAGTGATTTCCAAGACAACCAGGATACATGTAAAGTCCTGTCTCAAAAAAAGAAAGAGAGAAGGGAAGAAAGGAAGGAAGGAAGGAAGGAAGGAAGGAAGGAAGGAAGGAAGGAAGGAAGAAAGACCAAAAATAAAAACAAAACAAAAGAAAAAAAACACTTGCTGTTCTTACAGAGGATCTGGGTTCAATTCCCAGTTCCCAGATTCACAACCACCCATAGTCCCTGTTCCAATGCCCTCTTCTAACCTTCAAGGACACCAGGCATGACATGGTGTACACACAAACATGCAGGAAGAACCTCTACACATAAAATAAAAATGAATAAATCTTTAAAACTTTTTAAATGAAAAGGAAAGAAAGCCTTTACGATGGCTCAGAAGGTAGCGCTGCTTCTGCCTGATAACCTGAGTCGAAGCCCCGGGACCACACGATGGAGAACTGACTCCACAAGTGACCTCCGATCTCTACGAGTTCCCTGGATCTGCATCACATGCACACAAACAGAATAATAATAATAAATGTAATTAATTTAAAAGAGGGGACAACCAGGAGTATTTTCCAACACTTGGGAAGGTGAGGCAAGAGATGCTCAGGTTCAAGGCTAGGTTGAGCAATCTATCAGAGCGTCTCCAGGGCTGAGGGCAGTACTATCAGTGGTAGCACACTTTCCTAGCAAGCACATGGTCCTAGGCTTCATCTCCAGTGAAGAAGGATTGTTGACACGAGGACTGGACTCTCACCCACTGCTGCAAGGAATGGTAAAGGTGCAGCTCCTCTGGGACACAGCTCACAGGTCTCAAGAAGTGAGACAGTTACCGTGTGACTGTGGCAACAGCCCCACTCCTGGGTATGAAATCAAAAGAACTAAAAACAGATTCGCTGGGCGGTGGTGGCTCACGCCTTTAATCCCAGCACTTGGGAGGCAGAGGCAGGTGGATTTCTGAGTTCAAGAGTTCGAGGCTAGCCTGGTCTACAGAGTGAGTTCCAGGACAGCCAGGGCTACACAGAGAAACCCTGTCGCGAAAAAAACCAACCAACCAAACAAACAAACAAACAAACAAACAAAACAAATAAAAACAGATTCAACTAAACACTGGCACACTGGTGTACCTAACAGATGTCACCCAAAATGTCTCTCATCTGAGGGCGCTTCTGCACTGACCCCACATCCTTTTTGAGCCACGGGCTTTGAGCAGCTCACCCTCCGCCACTGTTCCATGGTCTGTGAAATGGAGATCTGAGTTATAACTCCTTCTTGAGCTCCTGGTGTGTGGAGGAAGCGTCCTTGACACTCAGCTAGGACTAAGTAAATCCTAGGCCTTTTGAGACATGGGGTGAAGGGGGCGGGAGATATAGTTTGGGCTGACAAGAAAGGTGACTTTTTGAGAGCCAGGAGCAAGGCTGCAGGTCAAGACTGATTGAAGCCATACAGAGTGAGGCGCTGGGTTCAGGAACTCCTCTCTTCTAGCCTCTGCCAGTCTCCACCAGTCTCCACCAGTCTCCACCAGTCTCCACCAGTCTCCACCAGTCTCCACCAGTCTCCACCAGTCTATGAGCCCTGATGGTTAAAAGAACCCTAAACCAGAGAGAAGTAGAGAATTGTCACCAGCTTAGAGATAGGAAGAGGTCTTCCCACCCACAACGTGTGGCAGAGTCATTAGAGTTATGCCAGTCACTCAGCAAGTCTCAGTGAGAGCCTAAGCTGGGCACCAGCCACAGAGAGGCTGCTGGGTCTGACCGAGGGCCTGCAGGTATGAAATCTTCAACTCAGGAGTTTGTAGAGATGATTAAAGAAACAGGCTGCCCTCCTATCTCAGTGTTGTGTCCTCTTGACTTTCCTGGGCTGTATGCCTGTCCTGTTTCCTTCCTCCCTTCCCCTTTGCTCTCTATCCAGGAAATCAGTGCTCATTGTGTACCATGTGAGCTACACACTGCCCCACTTAGCACCTTTAAGCTCTGTAGTAACTCTACAAGGCATGTGCTTATTAATTCCAGTTTTCATTCGGTGAAGTGGAGGTACAGGTTAACTGAGTCATTTGAGGTCATTACGCTGGGAGACAGAGAAGCCATCAAAGCCTGGCAGAGTGGGCAGGTGGAATAACTCCAGTCCTTTCTGCTAGCAGGAAAGGGTGGGGCTTGATGACTGTTGATGGATGTTTCCTTATCTCAGGATTGTAGTTGGAATTCACACGAACTGGGACCAAAGAGACAGCTCAGCTAATAGAATGCCTGCCTAGCATGCATGAAGCCTCAGCAACACTTAAGCCAGGTATGGAGCCTGCATCCTGGTATGTGAGTGATACAGAAAGGTCTGGGGTTCGAGGTCATCCTTGGTAAATATCCAGTTCAGGCTGGTCTGGACCACATGAGAGCCCACCTTAAAAATATATATATTTCCTGTTAACTGTAAATCATACAGTGCCATATCCAAGGCCTGTGGCTGCTATCATCATCATTCAGAGATTTAGCCTGAGCAGGAAAACAGGGATACAATCTCAGTGAGTCAGGAGGAACACAGGGAGCTGAGGCTGTGGGGTGCTGGAGGGTGCAGGGTCCCTGGTCAACACAGCCAGGTCTGACACCAGGCAAAAGAACCAAGCAACTGAGGAAGGAGTGTCAGTCATTCTGCTGAGGGGAAGAGGCTGGAAGAACCACATGCTCTGGGAGTCCACTTATATAGTGTCTAGAAGAGGCAAATTGGAAAAGCCAGAGAGATCTGTGGTTTATAGGAAGAAGCTGCACTAGAAGTAACTGCTAATGGAGAAAGACTTTTTTTTCAGAGGCAATAAAATGTCTTGAAATTATGCAAAAGTATGTGTTCAGGAACAGAACAGAGCAGGTAGGCCTGGAGCATCAGCCTTGTTGGGATTCAAGACAACACTGTTGGAGACAAGGTTGCCCCTGATAACCTGGGGCCTCATGGCAGGACAGAAGGACACAGATGTTGGAAGTGCTAGCCTCCAGGGTCTTTGGCCTTGATGAGTAAAGGCTTCTAGAATTCTCATGTGCCCTGAGAAGCAGAGGAAGACCGCCTGTTCTGCTCAGGAGAGGCCTCGTGGACAGGATCAGACTTGGCACTGCGACCTTAGAGGACTGTATGTACCGATAAAGGATGTTCCGGCCGTTAGAGGATACTGCCTGCCAGTGACCACTGGATGAAGTTGCCATGGTACCTGGTGCAAGAACAATGGGAGGTGCTTAGGTAAGTGTCTGCCTGAGCTAGACAGTGAGGATGGCAGGCTAGATATCACAGAGATGCTGGGATCACCCCCACAGCACCCTTCCACGGCCTTTCTCTGGGATGCTTGGATTATTGTATCCTGCCCCCCTTAGTAGTCATCCCTCAAAGATACAAGAAAAGACTGTTGCTCTCAATACTCACTACAGAGAAGGCGGCGGGGGTCGGGGGGAGAGGTACCTGAAAAACCAACACAAACACCAGAGGCCTCCTGCCCCACAGTGGGTCCAAGGCCCGTGCACACTGGTCCCACAACTCATTATTAGCAGGGTTAGGCTGTCAGGTTCTCTGTCCCAGTATTATTGGTATAGTGGATAGGATCACTCTCTGTGGCTTGAAACTGTCCTGTGCACTGGAAGTATCACCTTCTTACAGCCACTGAAAACATCTCCAGATACTGCCAGGCACTCACCAACCCAGGTGAGGACTGCTGGATTAGGAAACCTGGGCCCCAGGCTGGGAACAGGTGGGAGACACAGGTCTCTAAACCCAGGACTGGAGTGGCAGAAGGATTACCTTAACTTCAAGGTCAGATTGTCTACATATCAGGTTCAAGGCCAGCTGTAACTAGATAGCCAGGCCCCTGTCTTAGGAAGAGAAGGAGGATGGAAAGGAGATGAAGAGAGAGGGAGGGAGAGAATGAGAGAGAGAAAGAAAGGAAAAAGAAAGAAGATAAACTGTCAGGTGGTGGCATACACTTTTAAAGATGGGCAGATTTGTCTGAGTTCAAGGCCATCCTGGTTTACAAAGTAAGTTCCAGGACAGCCAAGGCTACACAGAGAAGCCTTGGAGGGAAGGAGGGAGGGAGGGAGGGAGGAAAATTAAGCTTCCATGACAGCCTCCGCCATCTGGCATCTTTTCCAGATTGTATCCCACAATCCATCAACAGCCCAACCAGCCTCAGCACTTCCCACAGCAGCTCCCCCTAGCAGGTTTCTCCCAAACTGCAGGTCCCTTTTGAGCCCCGAGATTCCTCTCCTCCCTGGAAAGCTGCCTTTGTTGGTCCCTGTCTGGTTGAGACCCTGGTTTTCTTAAAGAATGACTCTGGCACCCAGCTTCAAAAGAGAAAAGAATGGCATCAAGTCTTTGTTTTTAAGGTTGTTCCAAACTCCCTCCCTACCCTTCTCTCCCACAACCAAAGTATGCCTGTCGTACATCATACAAATTAAAATTACTTCACATTTAACTTGGATTTGGGGGTGTATAATGTTGCTTGAAGGTGTTGGTTGTCGAGACCTCGGATTGAAGCTGTTGTCGGAAGGGTAGTGAGCACTTAGGACTGGGTTGTCGCCCTTCCCAGAGGCTGTGAAGTATCTGTGTGGTTCTTCAGTCTCCATTCCCATCTGTCACAGCTCTGGATGTGGCATGTCAGCCTTAGGTGGCTGATTTCTCAAGACAATGTTTGCTTTAGGTCCCTGTAGAGTACTCCTTAAGGCCTGAGAACTCTATGAGAGGGAGCCGTCACAAGTGAGGACACCCCTGACTTCTAGTGTCTGCACCAGGCTGGTTAGCCTCTGGACTTGACTCCCTGTCAACACAGCTCCATCCAAGTCCAGTCTGCAGCCTGAGTGCCTGCGCAGAGGGAGAACTTTCCCCTCAGGCCCTAGAAGTTGAGCTTTCCCAAACTTGTGAATGACTACGATTGACCCTGTTAGGGTCCAAGAGTCGCTGAAGAATGATAGCCCAGACTCAAATAGTATGCAAAAGCAACAGAGCGTTTATTCAGCTGAATCTCCTGCTTGCAGGAGTTGGGAATGGAGACCTCTGGTGGACTTGAAGGCCCAGCTTTTATTGTTAGGAGAATTCCCGGGAGGGGTACCGCCCTTTTACCTGAATTGGTTAGCTCTATCTCCAGGGGTCTGACTGGTTCTACAATTGGCTCTGGCGACTTCCCAGGGGTGGCTTACTCGTTCTAGCTACCTCTTCTTACTTCAGGTCAGATGACAAGGTGTCCTCCGATTGGCTATCCGAGGCTGTGGTTGGCTGACCACGGGTTCCTGGATCCTGGTCTCATTTCTGGGAAACAGACACTTAGGCCTAGTCTCCCAAACTGCCAGTTTGCAGCCTGTCATGGAGTCAGCCTGGCTGTGGTGAACTCAGTCCTCTGAATCGCAGGGCATATCCCTGGCATGAGAGGCAGCAGGTGGGGTTAGTGGTCATAGAAAAGCTTCCAATGCCATGTCACAGAACAGACCCTCAGCTAGAACAGAACCCTGCTTCCATTTTGAGCCTTCACTCATGGGGCAGCCCAAAGATTCTGCCATCTTTTCCAGGTGTTGTTGTCCTTGTTGTTGTTGTTGTTGGAGGAAGAGGAGGAGGAGGAGGAGGAGGAGGAGGAGGACTTATTGTAATTTATTTTTTATTTATTTATTTATTTGTTTTTTTTTTTCGTGACAGGGTTTCTCTGTGTAGCCCTGGCTGTCCTGGAACTCACTCTGTAGACCAGGCTGGCCTCGACCTCACAAGAGACCGCCTGTCTCTGTCTCACAAGAGCTGGAATTAAAGGCATGCGCCACCACTGCCAGGCATAATTTATTTTTTAGGCAAGGTCTCACATAGCCAAGGCTGGCTTCAAACTTGCTCTGCAGCAGAGAATGAGCTTGGCCTCCTGATCCTCCTGCCTCTGGAGTCTGGGATTTCAGGTGTGGACCTACCTGGCAGCTAGCTGTGTTTGTCAGCAGAGGTTATTCCTGCTTGAGGAGTTTGGTCTCCAAGTGGCTCTAGAGGAGACAGGAGAGAGGACACAGAAATAGACATTGGGGTCTACATATAGCACAGGTCTCTCTGAAGAACAGTTTCCAATCACAAGTATATTGGGGCCTTAAAAACTCATCTCAAGCCTGGCGATGTTGGTGCACACATTTAATCCCAGCACTAAAGAGGCAGAGGCAGGTTTGTCTCTGGGAGTTCAAGTCCAGCCTGATCTACAGAGTGAGCTCCGGGGCAGCCAGATCTACATAGGGAGACCCTGTCATCATCACCATCATCATCATCACCATCACCATCATCACCATCATCATCATCGCAGTGGTATTTTACTACTTTATTAAGATATTCCACATAAGCGTAAAATTCAAGTGTTGAAAGTGTGTGGAATTTAGTTATGACCAGAGATGGGAGTAGATAGGGCCTTTTTTTTTTTTTTTTGGTTTTTCAAGACAGGGTTTCTCTGTGTAGCCCTGGCTGTCCTGGAACTCACTCTGTAGACCAGGCTGGTCTCGAACTCAGAAATCCGCCTGCCCCTGCCTCCCAAGTGCTGGGATTAAAGGCGTGCGCCACCACTGCATGGCTATTAAGTGACTTTTAGATAAGGAATTGATTGAACCACTGAGATTAATCCAACTTGGCCATGACACACCGTTCTCACGCCTTACTTAACATTTCATTGGGGATTTTTTGTTTGTTTGTTTGTTTGTTTGTTTGTTTGTTGAGACAGGGACTCTCCATGTTTGCATACATCACCATGACTGGCAGCTAACTAGTTTTGAGACATTCCTGTGTAGCTCAGGCTGCCCTCAAACTTGTTATGTAACTGAGGATGACCTCCTGCTCCGTTTGCCTCTACCTCCTGAGGTTAAGGGTTATGGTCATGAACCATCACTACCAGCTCTTCCAGTGTCTTAAGATGGAAGATTTAGCCATTGCATTGAGAGATCTGTTGAGTGACATAGTCACTGGCAGCACAATAAGTGCCTCTGTGCACACTGCTCCTGCCTCCAGTGCTGATACATTGCTTTTGCTTGGTACTGGTACAGCCCCTCTAGATTTCTCTAGGTCAGGGCTTTCAGAGAGTATCTTTTTCTTTTATTTTCAACTTATTTATGACTTTCAGTTTGAAATATATCTCATGCCTGGAAATGTAGCATCCCTGATGCTGAGGCAAAGGGTTCAAGTCTCAGGCCAGCCTGGGATGTATGATAAGTCAGTGAATGTGTCTCAGATACCTAAGTAATAGCCGTGGCGCTCCTGGGCTGATGAGATGCCCCAGTTGGTAATGTGTTTGTCACACAAGCATGAGCATCTATGTTCTACCTCCACTAACCACACAAAAAGCCAGGCGTGCCCCCATAATTAGACATCCAAATTCAAAACTCACATAGTTGGGATTGAACATAAGAAGCCTTCTCTAACTAAACAGAGAAGGGGGAGATGCCAGAAGCCAGGACCCTCGCCCTTACCCTTACCCCCTACCTTTCCCCACCTGCACAATGTCCTCTGAAGCTTGGCAGCTGCAAGATCCTGCTTAGCAACTGCAGATAGACTCAAAGCAGAGTACCATGTCTTCTTAAGAATAGCAGGGAGACCATAACTCAAGCAGTGTACCATATCTTCTGAAGAACTGCAGGTAGATCATAATTCAAGGCAGTGTACCATATAGACCATGACATGTTTCAAGGCACAGACCAAGAAGATTTTGTACTTTTCCACCACCTGGACCCTCTTACCCCCTCCCCTTGTAAAACATGCTATAAAAAAGCATTTCATGTTCAAAAAAAAAAAAAGAAATTAAAAAAAAAAAAAAAAGCCAGGCGTGTGATTTCCACCTGGAATCCCAGCGCTGGAGATGCAGAATCCAGAGAAACCTGAGACTGCTGGCCACACACCCCACACTAATCAACGATCCTCAGAGCCCACGGAAAGGCCCTGGTTCAAAAAATTAGATGGACGGTGACTGACAACAACACCCAGGGTGACCTCTGGGGTACACACACAAGAGATGTACACACACACACACACACACATGCACGCACACGCACACACTAGAAAGTGCCCTTTACCTAGCATGTAGCTGGATTTTTGTTTTTGTTTTTCTGAGACAGGGTTCTCTGTGTAGCCTTGGCTGTCCTGGAACTTGCTCTGTAGACCAGGCTGGCCTCGGACTCACAGAGATCTGCCTGCATCTGCCTCCAAAGTGCTGGGGTTAAAGGCTAGTGCCCCACGTCTGACACACACACTGTATCTCATTGTTACCCATTCTGACACTCTTCACTTTTTACCAGGAAGTGCCTCCTTAAAGTGAATATAAACTACAATGTATATAAATTATATATTTGCTCTTTGTGTAATTGTAGAGATGTACTGGCTTGTGTCATTTTGTTATGAGTGAAATCGTTAATCACACTTCAGGTTAAACACATGACCATGTTTCTAGCCCCCACTTACTTTATAGCTGAAGAATAGCTGAAGAATCAAAACCTAGCAAGTCACAGAAAATCACCAGTCACTGTGAGCTGAGCTATGACCCTGGCATCACAGGCATGAGCCTCTGCCCCAGAGGTTACCCTGCAGGCCCTGTGACTTCCTCTCTCACCAGCCAGAGTCAGTCTCTACATGCAACCAGAAGGATCTTTGAAAAATATGAATCCACAGGACTGGGGCAACATAGGCAGGAGAAATCTAAGTCAGTGTAGGCTGCATAGTAAGTTCTGGGCCAGCCTGGGCTATGCAGTGAGACTCTGCCTCAAAAAGCCAGTCAGGTGGTAATTTTAAATTAAAATAAATAAATATGGAAGTCTAGTACCATCTCCCCTGCTCTGAGCCTCTAAGGCCTCCCACATGAGACTACTTATTCTGCCTCTCTAGAGCCTTCACGTCCAATATACATCACACACACACGCACACACACACAGACACACACAGAGACATACATACGCATAGACATACACACACAGAGACACACAGACACACACAGACACACAGACACACACAGATACACACAGACACTCACAAAGACACACAGACACACACACACACAGACATACACACACACACAGATACACACAGACACAAAGAGAGAGACACACAGACACACATACACACAGAGACACACACAGAGAAAGAGACACACAGACACAGATACACAGAGAGAGACACACATACACAGAGAAAGAGACACACAGACACAGACACACACACATAGACACACACACAGACACATACACACACAGAGACACACACAGACACATATACACAGAGACACAGAGAGAGAGACACACACACAGACACACACACAGAGACACACAGAGACACACACAGACACATACACACAGAGACACACAGAGAGAGGAGACACACACAGACACACA